>NC_067398.1:189338053-189595553 GCF_016432865.1 Antechinus flavipes
CTCTCCATTTGGTTTCCTGAACCCTGAACCTGCCACTATACCTTATCATTTAACTCCCTGACCACCAGAAACCCTAATATCATTTTGATTCCCTAGACCTTATCATTTGATTCCCTACTAAAGGGAACCCCCAAACCTAAACCTCATCAGTCTCTCTGTCTCCCTTTCTATTTAATTCTGGGTTTCTTTCTCTTTCTGTCTCTGTCTCTCTCACATACACAAACATATGTGAACACATATATGCAAAAATATATGTAATCATTATTAAAAATGAATAATTAATGAGTCTTAGAGAATATCTGTGTTAATGAGACATATCCATTGAAACATGCTATACAAATTCTACTCCCAGTTTCTATGAGAGGATGTTTTGGGAGGAGTGGGACATGGAGAAGGATTTGACATGACTAAAGAGATGAAATCAGGATAGGTCGTTTAGATGGATTTTAAGTTTGTAAAGGATATGGATAGGGTTTGATGAGACAAGTCTGGGGGAAATTGAAAAAAAATTGTACAATTATTTCTATTTCCAGATTTTACTTCTATGAAATAAGGTTGAAAAAAAGATTAGAAATAGGATAAAGTGGGATAAAGTGATCAGGAATGAAAGGAAAAGAATCAAGAAGGATTGAAGATGAAAGGAAAGAAGGTAGTGTGGAAGGCAAGGTTAGTTAAAAAAGGTAGTGAAACAACTTTGTAGGTAAAGGAAATTGGTAAATAATCAATTGGTGAAATGAGGTTAGTGAGAGGTAGGAGAAAGGGAGGGCTATAAATTTGTTAAGGAGATAAGGAAAGGAAGTTGAAGATTTTAACTATTATGTTATTGAGAGGTGATAATTAGGAAAAAGAATTTAATATACTTAAGGATGAGATGTTAATACAAGTAGATTTTTATGAAAGGCTAAAATTTTTAATTAGTCAAGAGTGTAGGGAAATTTTTGCAGTGATTTTTACTGTAGTTCATGTTTGTCTTTTTGTCACAGTCAAGTGAATGCTCTATATTCCATACATAGGCTATTCTTCAAGAAGGAAAACAATATAGAAAGACTTAAGGAGGAATGCCTCTCCATATACCAGGTTATTAGGGATCAGAGGATCATAGAGCTAGAACTAGAAAGGACCTTGGAAACTATTTAGCTCAAAGTTCTCATTTTACAGATGAACTTTGATACCTGAAAAAATTAAGTGACTCACTCAAGATAACATAGTTAGTGACTATTAAAAGTTGAATCAGAATCCAGGTACTGTGAATACAATCTAATGAAATAAAAAAATGAAAATGAAAATAAAAACAAATAAACAAAAAACAGAAAAAAGGGAAACAAGATTTTAGACATATTTCATATAGGGAAAGGGAAATAATCCCCTTTTTATGAGTTTATACCATGGGAAGAAAGCCACACAGAGTAGGAAAACAAGAAAAATGATATCATGCTTAGAGCTAAAAAATCTGAAGATTTTCCTGAAATAGAAGGAGCTGAATATTCTGAGAAAGAATAGATACTTATTTTTAAAGTCCTGATTTGATTCTAAGGAATGATAAAATAGATACATAAACTATCAGATGAGTGAGAGACCATCCATTTATGATGAGAGAAAGATGTAAAGATTAGTAGTAGTTGTGGATTTCTTGTTTAGAGATAATGAAAAAGCAAATTGTCAATGTGGTAACTAAAATAATAGGGAAGTCTATTGCCTTTTCAGAGTAAGTGTCCTTAGAAAATAGAAAGCTTATCTTTTATAAACTATTTTATTTTTTCCAATTACATATGTCAATTTTTAATATTCATTTTAAAATAAAATTGAATTCCAAAATTTCTCTCTCGTTTCCGTCCCTCTCTTTTCCAAAAGACAGTAAATAATTTGATGAGTTTATATACATATACATATATATATATATGCAATCACATAAAAATTTCCATATTAATCATGTTGTGAATGAACAAATAATTAAAAAATATGAAAAAATCATGAAAAAATAGAATCACAGTAATGCTTTGATCTGCATTTAGATTCCATTAATTCTTTTTCTGGATGTAGATATTTTCCATCACGAGTCTTTTGGGATTGTCTTGGAGCTTTGTATTGCTGAGAAGACCTAAATCAATCAAACTTAATCACTATATAATATTGCTGTTATTATGTACAATGTTCTCCTGAAACTGGTCACTTCAGGAGGAAACTAAGGCATAGAGGGGTTAACTAGGTTGCACAGTGTTATATACCTATTCAGTGTCTGAGGCAGGATTGAAACTCAAGTCTCTTCCAACACACCCTAACTGCCTAACTTAGAGTATAGTGATAATGAGGCACAAATGTAGGAAACACGTAAGGGAAAGGGATCAGATATAACTCCTAGTGCTAGATGTCCTTGCTCAGTTTTTAGAATCTTCACACAACTTACTATTTTTGTAACTAATCAGAGGTAGATAAGTAAAGCAATGGATTGAGTAGCAGACCTGGAGTCAGGAAGATCTCAGAGAGTTACTAGCCATGTAATTCCAGGCAAGTTACTTAATCTTTCTTTACTCCAGTTCCTCATTTGTAAAATGAAGGTGAAAAGAGCACTTAATTCCTAGGAATTACATGAGGATTAAATAAGATTATAATTGTAAAGTTCTTAGCACAGTGCTTGACCATATAGTAATTGATATGTGTGTGTGTGTGTGTGTGTGTGTGTATACACATGTATTGTATATATGTTTATATATAAATATATAAAAGCAGCAGCAGCATTATTGTTCTTTTATGGGCAAGCCAAGGAATGGCTTCTTTCTTGAGTTCATACTTTGTACTTCTTTTTGCCACAAAATTACTGCTTTCTAAGGTGATAATTTTTCCACCTCCATTAGCACTTGCTAACTGCTGCAGGTTGAATAAAATGTCTATTACTAGATCTGCCTCTCTGATGACATAATCAACAGAGGGGAAAGAAATATTATATTATCCCTGGGATTACTCGCTTTCTCTCATCCCCTTTTTACTGTCCTCTGGTACAGACTCAAAAATCAGATTTCATGGCTTCCAAATTCATGGACTCCTGAATTGAAGATTATTCGCTGATAGATTACCTAATTCTTGCAATACTTGGTGCTTTTATAAATAGACCCAGAGGTATGTCTGGTTCAACCAATCACAAGCTGTTTTCTGTGTAATGTCACTTACTTTTCACCTAATGACTTTGTAAAGCTATAATGCTATAGCCCTATAATGCTCTGGAGTTGATGAAGAACCTATTCACATATTGTGAAGCTGTAGGAAACTTCTATACCAGCTAATACTTGGCTGAGTTATTGATTCAATTGAGGTGTCAGCCTTCTGTGATTACACTGAGATGGAAGAGGAGGTAGATACCTCTCTCAGAGTAGCATTGATGGAGGTGTAATTTATTCAGAATCTGTTGAAAATTCTCTGTCAAAAAACAAAACAAGAAAACAAATAAAACAACAATATTAGAACAAACACCAGCTGTTAATCTGATTTGGAGAATGCTGTAGGTATTATTTGTCTAGATTTTATTAAAGATTTGACAAATTAATTCCCAGAATTCTTGTGAAAAAGATGGAGATATGTGCACTAGATGATAATACAATTAAGTATACTTAGATATGGTTTAATGGCCTGACTAGAAGAAGAGTTTTTAATTAGCTTGATTGGAAATATTTAATAGAGTGCTGTAGGGATTTGTGCTTGCTCCTATTCTGTTTAACAATGTGTGTATAAATGAATAGATGACATGCTCAAAATACATTTGCAGATGAGACAAAGAAGGGAGGTATATCTAATACATAGGATAATACCAGATTCAGGATCCAAAAATACTTTGATAGGCTAGAGAACTAGACTAATTGTATTTCGATGATTCTGTGTGTGTGTGTGGGGGGGAATGTGCAGTCTTATACTTGGTTCCAAGAAATCAACCTAATTAGGAACAGAATGAAAGTAGGCAAAGTTATATGGCAGGGTGTCTGAAAAAGAACTAGTGGTTGAGTGGACTACAAGTTCAATATAAGCCAACAATATGTTGTCCCATCAAAAAAGCTAAAGAAATCTCGGGCTCTAATAAATTGCATGCCTATTAGGAATAAAGAACTGATAGTTCTTCTCTACTCTTCCCTTTTGATAACATATGTAGAGTTCCCTTCTTTGGCCAATTTGGAAGGATATTCATAAGATAGCATGCAAAAAAAAGTCAAACAGGATGATGAAAGAAATTGAATCATGTAATGTTCCCTTTGATTCAGTTTTCTTGGAGTTTTTGGAAGCAGCCTTCATTTCAGTTTAGAATAATCACCACAAGTACAGCCAGGTGTTAAAGTCCAAATCCTTTATTGTCTCCTTCAAAGTCTTGTCTCCTTTCCTGGGGCCCGATTAGCTTTCTTAGAGGCTAATCTCTCTCCTTGGTTCTGCGAGCTTGAGCTCCTGCTGCCAGTCCTTTGTCTTCTCTGCCTTCTGAATGAACCTAGCTGAGTTTATCCAAGATTATATGCTCTCTCATCATAGGTGTGAATCTTGTAGAACTATATTAAGTACTAAGTCCCTGTACTGAGCTAGAGAACTGTTAAGCACCATGCTAAACTAGATAACCATTGTCTTATCAATTCCACTGACTTAACATCTTGTAAGAATCCTTTGTTTCAAGTTCAGAGTTCTGGCCCATAACAGAATCATATCATTTATGAATAGATTGTAGAAATTAAGCTCATTTAACATGGAAAAAAGAAGATTCTAGGGGACTATGGTTGCTTTCTTCAAGTATTTGAGGGCTATTATCTGAAAACTAGATTAGATTTGCTCCCTATAATCCCAACTAGTTGAAAAGTAAGGTAGGAGGAATTGCAAAGAAGCCAGTTGAGGATGGGTGGTGGGAAAAAAAAAACCCAAAGTTCTAAAAATTAGAGCTACTTAATAGAGCAATAAAAGATCTTGACAACTCAGTTGTCTACCTGCCCCAATTTTTAATTTTTCTTTATCTTCATTCTCTGATATTACCAGAGGTATCTAGGTCATCTAAATCTTAATTTGATGTAACCATTGCTTTTAAGATTTGCCCCAAAATTTCTCCTCTCTTTCAACAAAGTATTGAGTGGAATATATATATATGTATATGTATATAAATTTGCATGTATATATATGTATATGTATATAAATTTGCATGTATATATATATATATATATAAATTCATAGATACACACATACACACACATACACACAGAGAAAGAGAGTCATAGAAAGGCAGAGACAGAGACACAGAGGATAGACATAGAGATATAGAAATTCAGAGAGAGAGAGAGAGACAGACACATACACAGAACAAAACTTGTTTATACTTGCCTCTTATATTTCGTTTTCTCTTGAAAAATTCTCAGAGCTTCATAGTCTTGCTCCCAGTTCTATTATTCCTATGAAAGTTGTTCCCAGTTTATTACTCATATGAAAGTTACCAGTGTTCTCTTAATTGCAGAAATTAATGGCTTTTCTTGGTTCTCATTCTTTTTTGCTCTCTGTAGCATTTGACATTGGTAATCTCCCTTTCTTCTTGAAAATTCTCTGTGTTTCTGTGACAATGATTTCTTGACTCCTCTAACTTGTGTGAACTTCAGTCCTCTGCTGGATCACATCCAATTTCTACCTGTTAATTCTGTTTGCATACCAAGGCTTTGTACTGGTTACTCTTCTGTTCTGTCTCTCTATGCTCCCTGTTGGTGTTCTCATTAGTTTCCATGGGTGTAATGATCTGTTCTATGCATATTACTCTCAGATCTATATATCCGACTTCAATCTCTTTTGTGAATTATAGTTCTGTATCACCAATTTTCCAAACTATACATCTGTCAGGAAGCTCAAAATTATAATATATCCAACAGGTGTCATTATCTTTCCTCTAAAACTTAAATTCCCTTCTGAACTTCCTTTTCTTTGTTGTTTTTGTTAAAAGACTCATCATACTTCTAACAAGTCTGGTTTGCAACCTTACAATCATTTTCAAATTGTTAATGTACCTCATTTTAAATATATTATTAACTGACATATCTACAACCTCTTGCAACAATTTCCTTTTCTTTATTTACCTGACTAGCACTTTTGTTCAAGTTCCCATCAATTCTCATTTAAACTATTGCAATAGTTCTCAAATTGACCATCTTGTCTTCTTCCTCTGACCTGTCCTCCAAATAATTACCAAAGTGATATGCACAAAGCAGAGGACTGACTGTGGGACTCTTCTTTGTTCAGTAAACTGTAGTGGCTTTTAGTATCAAATACAAATTCCACTGTTTGTCATTTAAAATCACTTATACAATTTCATGCTTATATATCACTTCTTTAACCCAATTTATAGCACAGTCAAACTGACCTTCTTGCTGTTTCATACCTCACACAAAATGTTTCATTTCCTATCTCCATGTCTTTTTTTGGGTTATCCTTCATAGCAAGAATATTCTCCTTCCCAATTTCTACATCTTAGAATCTTTAGTTTTCTTCTAAGCTTACCTCAAATATTTCTTCCTACATAAAATCTTTTCTTATTTCACCTGTTTCTAGTGTTTCCTTCCCAATTTTCCCATCTTCATTGAGGACATGTTCAATTTCATTTTTGCCTTTGGACATCCAAAGTCTAGCAGAAGCCTGATATATGGTGAATATTTAATACATTTTTGACTGATAGTTCAATGAGTTCTACCTCACTAGGTCTCTTCAAGCAGAGTCTTGATAGCCAGCCAGGTTATGTAACAGTGAACATTACTTTCAAGTGTCATATAGGCTAGATTGAAACAGAACCTGCAGGTGAAGAACTTACATTCAATCAGAAGAGAATTTGAGGTTCTTGCATTTCAGTTATTTTGCAATGAGATGTATTTTGACCTATAGCATATTCATATTGATAAAATAGGTTATACTATAATTGAATGTCTGATAATAGCAATGACAAAATAATAATAATAACTAACATTTATATGGTACTTACTATATAATTATAATTTACAATTGTTGTCTCATCTAATCCTTATAATAAGGTAAGTGCTAATATTATCCCCATCTTAAGTACAAACATTATTCCCATTTTACAGTATGTAAATCTATTTTGACTAATTGTGGGTAGTATTTTAAGCATTTTCTAAGGAATTTCATAATATTAAAATTGGATTAAAAAAAGCAGAGGTAATAATTATTGATCTCAAATAAAGTTGAAGCTAAAATAGATTTAATCAAAAGACAAAAAATAGGAAAACTACACCATATGTCAGCCATATTAATCAATATTATTATAAACTATTTAAAATAACTAGATAGTATAATGCTGGAATATTACTGTGGTGTAGGAAATGATGAATTGATGGATTTAGAAAAACATAGAAAGACTTTGACATAAGAAGGCTCAAGTATTTCAACGGTCCTTTAAACCTATAACTAAACAGGATAAGTTGCACCAAGGCTTAATGGAAAATGAAAAAAAGAAAAAGAAAAAAAAACAACTGTTATTATAAAACAGCCTAATTAATATTTAGAAAGCAAAGGGGCTTTCCTGTGAGGGGGTTTGTTACTCATTTCTCTAGAACATAGTATAAATTTCTTAAAACTAGAATAACAATAACATCAATGTAAGAAAACAATTGCTGTTTTTTTCAATTATGAAAAGAATCTCTTTTTCATAAGCAAAATAATAAAATAAATATAGTACTTAAATTTTGGGAAGAGCATTTTTTATTGATGAAATTCTCTTTTTTATTTAAGGATATACAAAAATCATTGTTAGAAATAAAGGTAAATTGATAAATTGGGCCTTCAAGCTCATTGTAAATTTATGGGGTTTAATTAAAGCTGAGTAGCTAGGTGGCCCTGAATTCAATTATGGCTTGATACTTACTAGTTGTTTGGGCAAGTTATTTAACACTGTTTGCCTCAGTTTCCTCATCTGTAAAATGAAGTGGAGAAGAAAATGTCAAATTACTCCAGTATCTGTTAAGAAAATCTGAAATGGTGTTACACAGAGTCAGACACCATTGAAAAATAACTGAACAAATAATCAAGGCTAGTCTAGGAAAAGAAGACACCATTCATCAAATAAGTGATAAAAATGGGAATTCATGAGAAGAAATAAAGGATGTGTATAAAAATATTTGGCATTCAATGTAATAGTAAAAACCAAATGATTGTTTTAAAATGAGGACACATTACATATTAAAAGTTTTAAAATGTAAAAAAAAAATTTAAACTTTATTGTATAAAACAATACATTTGATTGTTTTACCTTGACCCAATTAATTTGCATACCATTGTGGGCATAATTTGGTGGGCTAAATTAAGAAATCTATTACTATTCTTTGCTAGTATTTTTCAGAGCTATTGTATGAAATTGATGGTCTGTGTATCTCTATGCAGTTTTTCTGTCCCCTTTTTGCTATTCATCTACTTTGCACTTGGGTTCAGCTGAGTTTTCCTGCAAGCAGCATTACTCTCAAGTGGGCATATCAGTTTTTCTTATAACTCCTCAGAACTGCTGGCTTCCACACTTTTAGAAGATGTATTTACATGCCTCTTGCTCTTGACTGGTTATAGAAATGTAAGGCAGCAATGCAGCCAATAATCCATATAATGCATTATTTTATATTCTTTAGCAAAGAGCCCAGTTTCTAAAACATAAGCCTTCAAAAAGCAGTGTGGCATGGAATGATTGCCCAATATTTGTGATGACTTGGATGACAAGGCTCCTGTAACCCCTGGAGTATAGTATTTCCCATTCTCTCCCATTCTCTCTCTCTCTGATTTACTTTCCACAGTTAATATTCATATCCCTTCAATTTCTACCCTAGTACAACATTTCAAAACATGACAATGATCATTTTTATCCATCTGCTCAACAAATGACTACAGTGGAAACAACTCTTCTATTTATGCAGAAAACTCATTAAAATTACTTTTTTCCTCCATACCAATCAAACTGCCAAAACATTGTTTTATAGAACTGGAAAAAAATAATAACAAAATTCATCTGGAAGAACAAAAGGTCAAGAATATTAAGGGAATTAATGAAAAAAATGCAAAGGATGGTGGCTTAGCAGTACCAAACCTAAAACTATATTAAACAGCAGCAGTCATCAAAACCCATTGGTACTGGCTTAGAAATAGAGTGGTGGATCAGTGGAATAGATTAGATACACACAACACAATAATCAAAGCCTATAGCAATTTATTATATAAAAACAATACATTTGATAAACCCCCAAACTCCAGCTTCTGGAATAAGAACTCACTATTTGATAAAAAATTGCTGTGAAAACTGGAAAACAATATTCTGGAAACTCAGCATAGACTTTTATTTCACACCCAATACCAAAATAAGGTCAAAATGGATACATGATTTGGGCATAAAGGATAATAATATAAACTAATTAGGAAAACAGGGGATAATTTACCTATCAAGTCTTTGGAGAAGGAAGGAATTTAGGCCCAAGGAAGAACTAGAGAACATTATGAATGGCACAATGGACAACTCTGATTATATTAAATTAAAAAGGTTTTGCACAAACAAAACCAACAGAAACAAGATTAAAAGGAAAGTATAAAGCTGGGAAAAAATCTTAATAGCCAGTATTTCTGATAAAAGTTTAATTTCTTAAATATATAAAGAACTGTGTCAAATTTATAAGAAATCAAGTCATTCCCCAATTGACAAGTGATCAAAGAATATCAACAATTTTCATATGACAAAATTACCATTTATAGTTATATGAAAAAATGCTTCAAATCACTATGGATTAGAGAAATGCAAATTAAAACAAATAAAAAAAACACCTCACATCTCTCAGATAGCTAAAATGAGAGGAAAAGATAATGATAAATGTTGGAGGGGATGTGGGAAAACTGTGACTAATGCAGTGTTGATAGAGTTGTGAACTGCTTTTTTTTTTAATCTCTCCCATTGTTTTTCCTTTTTGTCCTTTTTTCTCTTAACATGATTCATAAAGCAATGTGTATTAAAAATAAATTCACTACAATAAAAAATTACCTTTTTTTTGATAAGGCTTAGCCAGAAGTTAGATTCATCTTCACAATCTTTACTTTTTTTATTTAATAATCCGTTTGTTCCTTTTCATTATCATTTATTCACTTATTTTTAGTTTGCTTCAGTCTTCAGTTAATTCCTTCTCATTGACTGGCCTGAATTAAAAAAAAAATCCAAGATTCAAGTACAACATATTACAATTTCATATCATGATGATATGAAATGGCTATTTTTCATAATATTGTTGAGTACAAAGAAATCTGTAACAAAGGTCTTCAAAACTGCTAACACAATACAAAGGAAGATTTAAAACAAGAAAAAGAAACTCAGAAAATAGAATTCAATAATATATGTAATAATAATAAACACTTGACATGGTGAATCTATTTTTTAATCAGGGTTCATTTGAGGACTGAGTAATTTAATAAGTACCTATTGTGTGAGAATTGTATGTAATTGGTAAATGAGTTGATTTACTATTTAGTAATAAACTTAATTACCAAACATAGTGCTCTCAAGTTATTTTTCTGTTTACAGATAAGCATATGTGTATCTTCAGGTATATATCTGTTGACACTGAAGGGAAACTTCCAATCCCAAAATAGATTATCTAATGAACCACCAATCAAAAATTAGCCATAACTTGCTAATATCTTTAGCTTGAAACATTAAAGTCCTACTGCAAGCCCCAATCATCAGCCTACTGCAAATTGCCTACAGAAGCAGGCTGTCTTGTTCTCAATATATATATCCCATATTGGCTGGAGAGTAGGGATATTGATAAAAATTTGCCAGCCTACCACAATAGAGGAGAGATATACATTCTCTGGGTGGACAGTAAAGAAATTACCTGTATATTACAGCCCTTTACAATAGCTTGCATTTGAATCAGAGGATCTGGCTAGTTCAGATTTGGAAGTATTTTAGAGAGTACATAATACTACTACATCATTTTAGAAAAATGAAAACCCCAGAAAATGTGACTGGGGATATTTAGAATTAGCAGTCATTATAAAGATCTTCCAGAGTTGAGCAAAGCTGTTAGATTCACTTCCTCTTCCAGAGTAATCAAAGTTCAGTGGCAAGACAAAAATTAGCAGGACTGGCGATTCCCTGGGATGCAGTGGATGATCTTGGTGTTTTCAATGTCTGACCAAGTTCTAAGTACTCCACTGCACTTGCTTCAACTCCCTTTATTGCTATTGGAACAAAACGTTCTTATCTATCCATCTTCACTTCTTCACATTTTGGCAGATGGACTGAAATAAGTTGAGAGTAACTGATAGACCTCTCACCTGTTTGGTAAGTTGTGTGTGTGTGTTTCTAATTTATATCTGAGTTTAACTTACATATTAAAGGAAACACAAATAGTTATAACAGAGACAGGACTAGTATCCAAACTCCTTGTCTTATATTCTTTCCTCATATCAATTGCCCTTGTATAGAGAAGAGATACTAAGAAAGAAAGATTGACTTTGCCCAGTATTGAGAATTGGGATGAAAAAGTTGAGCAGTCTAGTGAAGGTAATGTCATGTCTGCTGCCATTCAGATAACTTTCATGTATGCAAAGATTTTTTTGTATATATTAATTTATTTGATCCTCACATTGATCATATAGATGATGAAACTTGCATTTCAGAGAGGATCTATGGATCCATGTCAAAGGTGGGTTTCTGCTTTAAGTCTATTATATCATACTTCCATTATAGCCACCTGAAAAGAATATTGGATTTGGGATCAAATAGACTTGATTTTTGAATCTTGGCTTTGATATGATTTTGGGACCTAGAAAAATACTTACTGCTGTTTTACTTCAGTTTTCCTCATTTGTAATATTAATAAGTTAAGTAACATAATTTACGTCCTTTAATTGCTAAGATCTTGACATTATATGCTGACTGAGGGTTGAGAGTTAGATTTGGCATTGGCAAAGAAAGATAAACAAATTATTTGGAAAGGAAATGAGAATGTTTTAAAATACGATGAGAGGTTAAAAGGCAGAGAGGAAAGATAGAGGAAGGAATCAGAGAAAGTAACAAGGTGAGAAAAAGGGTGAAAAGAAAGGGAAAAAAAGAAAAAGGAAGAGCAATAGGGAAGGATCAAAGGAATAGGTAACAAAGTTAGCTTTATAAGCAGAGATGATGAAAGCAAGAGCAAGAGATCCCCTGATATCCTAATAGCTCTCTGTTCCATTCACTGCCTCTGCCAATGTTCTGAGTTCTTTCCCAGTGCTTATCCCATCAACCATGCTTTCATTCCATATCTTTAATTCTCAGTTGAAGCCAGATGCATCCAGCAGTGGAAACAGGGGTTGTTAAATGCTCAGGAAGGATAATTGAAGCGCTGTTAAATGAAGAGTGCTTTTTACACTCTTAGGTCAGGAGAGTTGCCTTGTAGTTTGGTGAATCGCTTTAGTACTCTTATACTACTCTTACACAAACTAACGTAATAGTGTTTAATATACAGAAGGGTACCTGAATTTTAGTCTGTTAAAATTACTGTGTTAGAGTCAACAGAAGATTTTTGTGCTAGAAGGTTAGATCTTAGTACATTTACAAATGTACCAGAGAGAAATAAATTGCTTTTGAGAAGTTCAAAAGCCCATGTTCAGGCTTGCTGTAGTGGAGAGAAGATGATCTTTCAGTCTCATCATAGTTGACTCTACGCTGGCAGGTACTGCATGGCTAGTAGAGGGATAGTGGGGTTAGCTGCCTTGATCACTGGCAATTAGTTCATAGTATCACTCCACTACACAATCTCCATTTTCATTCCCACTACTCTCATTCTAAGTAATTAGAACACTGACTGCTAAGACTCCTAATCTCAATACTCATACTAATAATCCATGACTCACTTAGTCTCTAGAAAACTACATACAAATACTTTCTACTCATTCCTTAATCTCATTATTGTGGTATGGTTATATGATCACACCACACAATCGCATTTTTTTTTTAACCTTATTCTTTTCCAAGGATAGTATTTTACACCGTAAATTGTCTACCCAAGGTCCAAGGATAATTCCTGTTGCCCCATACTCCACACTTCTAGTCCAAATCACAGACAACAATTTTCACTTTAAGTTTTCCTATGAAGATGGAGAGGAAATATTCCACAATAAGACATACTTTTCCCTTCCTTGGCAATACAAAATCCTGACCCATTTGGTTTAAAGCAGGGGTTCTTAACCTTGGATTTATATACTATTAAAGGATGAATATATAGTTTACAGGAATTATTTGAATTTGGATCAAGGAAAATAAACATTATAGCTTCCCTCTTTTCCCCTCCCCACATTAACCTTTAGTTTTCTTTGTAATTCTATATATTTTATTTTGTAAATTTAGAACTATTCTGAAAAGAGTTCATAGGCTTTCCCAGACTTCCAAAGGGGGTTTCTTCCTTCTCCTCCTCCCTCTGCCCAGTGTGTGTGTGTGTGTATCACAGACATACACAGAGGTTCATAATTGCCTAAAGAGAGGAAAATAAGAAACTACAGGAGGGTATGATAATCTCAGAGGGAATGATAACCTGGATAATTCAAGTAAATAGGAAAAAAGATGACATTATGAGAAACAAAAATCAGAATTTATCCATAACATTTAAGGCATTAGATCCCAGTCTGCTTCAAATTAATTTTCACAAAGCTTCAGTAGGTCTTAACAAAGAATTAGAAAAACATGAGAGGCCAATCCACAGATGAACCAGTATTAATTCTTACTAGATTATAAGTTTCTGGATGATAGGAAAGGTCTTATCCATCTTGTAGCCTCCAAAGTTATAAGATGTTAAATAGGGTTATTGACAGCATATCAAAGAAAGCAATGTATAGCTAGTTTATAATATTTAAAACATTAATATTGTTGAGTAGGAGGAAGAAAACAATCTTGACTCTTGACTTTGACATTTATTTCTATGCCTTTCTCCCCTTCAATTATTTGTGTGGGGTTGAGAAATTGGACACCTCAAAACCCAAAAGCCCTTGGCAGTTTACTTGAAGAATATCTTTCTAAACTGATTCTATCAAGATAAAAGTTATCAATTAGAAATTAATCAAGGAATCCCAAGACATTTTTACCTTAAGTCAGAATGAAGTTGGAATGCTGCCCTTGAAAATAAAGAAATCAATTTTAAAAAGTAGATTTAATTCTTAATAATTAGCTATAGTATCCCTATGTTCCCAATAAATTGATATTTGGGGGTGAAGAGGAAATACCTATTCTATTCAGGGTTTTGAAAAGAAGAAATTGCTCTCTTATGGGAGAAGAATTCTCTAAGGGATTTTTCATTGGTCTGATAACTGAATGTCTCATGGCTCTACTTTTCTGAGAGAGCTGCAGTAAAAGGCTTCTGAATTTTTAGCTAAAAAAGTCTAACTCGGCCTAGAGGGAAGATATATTGCCTCTGATGAAGTCAAGGGCTGGAAGAGAAATTCTCCCATGTCATGTTCAGTTGATCCATTACTGACACTGACCAACAAATGTAAGACCATGTCATGTAATGACCATGTGGGAATGAATGTCTGTCAGAGACCATATACCACATCCATATACTCTAGAGACTACAGATCTATCAAAAGCAGCAAAATGGACATCATAGAAGATCCTGGTAGTAGCATGTGTTGGAGGTATGAATTGCTTATTTAGAGCTGTGTTCTTTCCCTATGAACTGTTCTGCATATGAGTCTTTGCCACATGAGTTTCCTATATGTGAATAATTCTAAAACCTTAAAAAAACAGGAAATGCTATGTTCTATTGTATATTTCTGCTATTTGTATTCCTCAAATCTGAGGACATTTCTAATTACTTTTCCCCTACCTCTAATTCCACTCTCTTTACTCTCTGTTCCTATATCTTAAGCACAAATAAATGGAGGAATAAAAAAATCAAATAGTGAAATTCTAAGAACTTAAATTATCAGAAGTGGGTGATTCAATAACAAAGTAGTTTTGCACACACATATACACACATACATACACATAGTGATGTCTTTGTAATTAATGCATTGTTAGAATTCAAAATAGTTATTAGAATATCATTAAGACAGGTGTTGTTTTTCTGTTCTTCTGTTATTATAATTAATATTGAAGTCTACTTTTCATTTAGATGAAAGAATAGAAAGGGAAATAAAACCAGATATTAAAGTTGATTTCTAAGACATAATTGGAAATGATTGACTACCGCATTTGAAGATAGTTTGTGAAAATTTTACACATGAGAGAGCTTTTATTTTCTTTTTTCCCCTTCATTATTGTATCTAGTTTTAGAAATTAAAGACTAGGAACTTCTGAGAAAATTCACATTTCAAGAAAAGAAAAGGTACTTTGGACCATGGACTTTTAACCATTTTTTTGTGTAAGAGATGCCTTTGGAAATCTGGCAATCTATAGACCTTTTCTTAGAATAATGTTTTAATGCATAAATAAAATGCATAAAAGCATAAAGAAAACCAGTTATAGTGATAGATAATTATACAAAATTTTAAAAAGTCATAGACCCTACATTAGAACTTATAAAGTATGGAATAGCTTCCTGGAGGGCCTCAGGATCAGTCAGAATGAGGATAAATCAAAGTCCTTGTTTTTTAGGGGGAGAAGTGAAGGGGAAGCTGCTACATGGCTTGCCAAATATGTATCTTGGATTCTGGAGTCTGGAGTCTCCAGCCTCTCCCCTCCTCATCCTGCCACCAAGTGACCCTGACTTCTCTCTCTCTCAGCCCTCCAATCCTTACCTATGACCACCTTACCACCAAGCATTCAGCAAGCTCCAATCATGAGGAGAGCCATCATCTAAATATATGCTTATAGAGCTATTATCTCACATTGAATAAGTAATTAACCTTAAGTACTCTCTTGTATGATTCAAGCATACTTTTTTTCAGTTTTAGCCCTCTACAAGAAGTCTTGCTTTTCAAAACTATACTAGAGAGGGATCTCAATCTTGCTCTTTCAGAACTAGATAAATTGAACCACAAAATAAATAAGAAAGAAGATAAGGAGGTAAACAGAATTTTAGAAAGGTTAGATATGATAGGCCTTTGGAGAAATTGAATGGAGACAAAGGAGTATACTTTTTTTTTCAGTGATTCATGGAACCTATACAAAAATTAACCATGTAATAGGGCATTAAAAACCTCAAAATCAAATGCAGAAAGGCAGAAATAGTAGATGCATCTTTTTTCATGATGCAATAAAAATTACATGTAATAAAGGACTAGGGAAAAATAGAATAAAAATTAATTGGAAACTGATCCTAAAGAATGAGTGGGTGAAACAACAATCATAAACACAATTGATAATTTCATCCAAGAGAATGACAATAAGGAGACAACATACCAAAATTTATAGGCTGCAGCCAAAGCAGTTCTTAGGGGAAGTTTTATATCTCTAGATGCTTACTTGTACAAAATAGAGAAAGAGAATAACTCTTACTTTAGGCTAAATCAAAGAAATATTCTTTGTTAGGTCATATATTTTTATTTCAGTTTATAAATGACTATAGCTTATGCTTTAATTTATCAGAATATGAAAAGAAGTTTGGGTATTTGTAATAAAATGAAAAACATAAGAAATGTTTCATAGAATCTAAACTTACCCATTTTAAATATGGGCAACAACAAATAAAAGTTAAAATGTTGAGACTTTGGCCTTTAAATAAAAGTCTATTCAGTTCATACAAATTTATATAATTTATTTTAAAAATTGAAGCACTATAAAAATTCTCACTAATATACTTTAGTATTTGACACTTACAGATATAATGAATAAAATGTTCTTATATATAAATATTAGCTCACAATAAAAATATTCCCATTTTTCCATATAAGTTTTTAATTAATAAAATGTTGTTTAAAATTTTAGTAATATTTTATATATGTCATCCACCCACAGACTGATCCCTTCCTTTTCCCCTACCAGAACTCAAGATTCTAAGACCTAGATGTGATTCTGGGGGCCTGACCTTAAAAGTACTGTTATCTCTCTTTGGCTTTGCTTCAGTATCAGAGTAAAACTTCAGGAAAATCTGTAAATCAAAGCTTAGGTATGGCTTATGTCTTCCCAAATGTAGCTAACAAGGTCCCTTCACACAAAGGTATTTAAAGTGCAGTATGATTTAAAGTAAAGGACAAATTTTATTTTCTTCAATATAAAAACTACATATCATTTGGAACTCAAAGATAGAAGTGAACAGGAAATAGAAAATACCTCAATAATTTTGTAAATTAAGAACATTTTCCAGAATTCCTGAATAGAGTGTTTATACTGCTCAGAGACCTGCATTTTCCTAAAAATGGGAAGTAGTTTTTATGGAGGCACAAATTTGGCTAGCCATAATCCAACTTGTCCTTTAACTATAGGATACTCCTATTCATGATCCTCTTCTCTGAAAAGTGTATTTATTGTTAAGGAATTTTTTTTCTTATTGGATCCTAAACTCAGGAAATAACTTCTATTCACCAAAGGTAGAATATTCATTTGTCACTTGCACTAATTGATTACTTATGTAACATGAGGTTTTTTAAAGCTTGAATAAATCTGTCCTCTCCTCAGTTCTTCCACCAACTAGAAGAGTATTACAACCTAGAACTCTTCCTTTTGGGCACAGTTTCTCCTGCCCCCTTCAGGAGTAAGGGGCTTCTTATCTCTCCTTCTAGTATCCCATTTTAAAAATTATTTTTAATTTTAATTTTAATTTATTTTACATAAATATTATATCACATAAACATTCTTACATAAAAATATATTTACATAAATATTAAATACATAAAATAAATACAATTAATAAAATACTTATTTGTTATTACACATTTTCAGGTAAAAGAGGCAGAATTTATCTTCAGAACTGATATTGAGAGCTCACACCCTTAATGGTACCATGACTCCGATCAGTTCTGGCATATTTGAATTGTTTCTGTTGTGTTCTTACTGTGCCATTAAAGTTCAAGTTCCATGTCATGTTTCTTCCATATTTTCCTGGGCCAAATGGAAGTATATATGTGTGGGTTGGGGTGGGGGATATGGTGGAAGGAAGAAAACCACAGTTCCAAGATGCATGACTATCATAAAAAAAAATAATAATAATATCCTATCCTTGTCTGTGATTTCTGGGGTTTAAGTTTCTACTCAAAAACAATCTCAGACTCACCTGGACAAACTTCACATTTCTGATAGACAAGTGGACATTGCTCCTCTGAGCTAGGAAGACACTTTCCCTCCTAACCTTCTTCCTTGATGGAAGTTCAAGGTAGAAAAATCTTATTTTAAGGTAGAATAGTTCACCAGAGAAAAGTCATATATTTTTTTTTTCTTCCTTCTTACAGACTAGTAGAGAAGGGAAGTTCTCAGAAGAGATTATCCCTTCCCTGACTTCCAGTCACCAATCACCTTTGTTGCTTTGCTGGACAAGGGTCATCAATCAGAGGAGTTCACTGGGCTGTCCTAGCCTAGACACAAATACTTCAATAAGGGACTAACTTCATGATATGGCAGGAGAAAAAAGTATGTGTGAGGCAGGCAGGAAGCATAACATAGGAATCAATCTCTCAACAGTGATACCAGAATGGCCTGATAGAGAATTTTATAGGAACATTTGCTTCAAACAGCTATGTTTTCAGCTAAGAGAAAATCCAGCTAAAGTAATTGGTGAGAGAGTTCCAGTCATTCAGGTATGGTGTAGTTCAATTTTTGAATTATAACAATTGAAGAACAATAATTGTTGTTGAAGCAATCAGCAATATGAAAAATATCTTCCATGTTTTCATGGCCTTTCTATTTATCTTACTAGTATGCCCTAAGGATAGCTAGATAGTAGCCAAAATCTCAGGGATGCAATTTTATATAAGCCACCTTGTAGAATAATAGTCAAGATGTGTAAAAGGTCCAAAATCAATTTGTGCATCTTTTATCTCACACTTCTATCTTTCCAATAACCTTTCCAACATTTTTTCCTAATTTATGTACTTTTACGTAATTTGGGAACTTCAATTTAGTTCCAGCTGTTAATTTTCTCAAAGCATAATTGTACTAATTTAAAAATAGAAAACAATGACCCTTCATTTATTTTTCTTTTAGTCATAACCTTGTCTCTTCTCACCTTCTGTCAACAAGAAATAAAGCCAAAGTTCTCATCTTTTTTTTTTTTTTTTTTAAGGGTTCTTTATTCAGAACTTTTGCTCAATCTTTGTATTGTTATAAGTCCCTGGACCTCCTTTCTAAATATGCCAAGGTCACTTTCACAAGACATTTTCTCTGTTCAGTAGGTTATAATTCAGTCAGCCCTGTTCATATTATATGCAACTGAAGTCATAAAAACTCTAAATCCCCACAAGGGCTAATTACATGAAAATTTGTTAGTTATTATGCTAAATTTGCCTTTTGACCTGAGAAAAATATTTCTAAAATGTTTTGTTCACAGAGAAATATAAATGAGATGCATCAAAAGTTTCTTAACTAATTGAGAAATGCTTGAATGATCTTGTCTATTTGACTGCTACCTACTGGGAGACATTTTATTCATGCTATGAAACTTCAGAATCAAAATCAGTAAAGCGAAACACTTTTAAGCAAGTAATTCAAAAAATATAAGAATTGTACAATTTAAACATATCCTAAGAAAGGGCGGATACTATATATCAAAAAATGTGAACAAAATATGTGTATACTTTAAAGACATACAAAGAAATAAAATATTTAATTTTAAAAATATGCTACTGAGGGAAATCATGAAATATTCTTTTAGGGACCATTTTAAGACAGAGGAACATATGCTACCATTATTCCTTGTAGTTTCTGTCTCCTCCAATTCCTAGTTAAACCATTGTCAGCCAAATTTTTTTCAAGCATAAATCTAATCATGTCACTGTTCAACTCAATAACGTTCAATAGTTCCCCATTGCCTAATGAATCAAGTCTAAAGTGATCAGACTGACATTCAAAACCTGCCTTCTAGTCGTATTTCCAACATTTGCCAACATTTACTTGTCATAGCAAAGAAATTTCTTGTTTCCCAAATAAGTCCTCTCTTTGCCTATCTTGATGGCTTTGCACATCTCAATTGTTCTTCCCAAATGGCCTCTCATCTTTGCCTTTAAAAATCTTAACCATCTTTTAAGGTCCATATAAAATGTCACTTCTTTCAAAAAGACTCTTCTAAGCATTTCAGTTAGAAATTACCCCTTACTCTTCAAAATTCTTTGGGCACTCATACCCCTTATATACTTTTAATTTTCATTTTTAAGTCATGCTTTAATACTTCAGTGGGTTGGAGAGCTTATTGATAAGGGCATATATTGCAACCTGTGTGATCCTGCATAATTTTTTTTTTATATCCTACCATAAATCCTATATGAGAATTTACCAGTGTTGTGGAGCCTATTTTGTGATATAAGTGCAGATCTATAGTTACATGACTGGTCAAACTCCTTTTCTGATTATATATTTCCTGTATAGTTTTGCTTATACTAATTTAATGCAAAGTTTCATCATTTGGTCATATGTTTGTAATGCCCCAGGGATACCCTGCCTGCACAGAAAGACTAGTTATGAAGTAAATTGCAATTTTGCACTAGAATTATAGATCATAGGGTCTTAGCAAATATGTTTACTTTTAAAGTATTCCGACTAACAACAGAAATAGCTCAAAGAATAAGAATTTATTAGAACATCATGAACCACATTTACAATTGAGAATAATCAAATGCATATACTGAATGTGGGGAGAATTATACTTGGAAAAAACATGTGGATGGAAAATTCATACTTCTAATACTCCAAGACTCCAGGAGTCTTCTGTCACTTATTTTCACTGGTGAAGAATTTTTTTTTTAATCTGAGGGTATTATATTGTTAAGATTTTAATATCTGCTTTCTTCAAGGTTTCTTTTCCTGTTGATTATATTCTCTGTAGTCAATAGTTTCTAGCTAAGCTAAAATACTTGAATAAGACACTACAGAAAGCTGATCTTCAGGAAGCAATGTCCTTGAATTTCCCTCAGGCTGTGTTCAATTCTATGTCTCTGCACTGAGCTGCTATTGATAGAGATAGGTGGAAAGGGAGGGAAGATGGAATGAGAGAGGAACCCTCTACTCATTGCTACATTCAGCAAGAGATACAATTGAGTTCCTGAAATATGAAGTATCCCCAAGAAATAAGTTTTCCCTCCATTTCCCTCATTTAAATTCTCTCAATTCAGTAATTTAAAAACTTAGTTTCTACTTTTCCATGTAAGTGAGTAGACAGAAAAAAGGCAAGGTCAAATTTATATTTGTTGCTAATCCTCTGCAAAGTTTCCTGATTCTTTCATGTACAAATTGGTCACTCAAAAACTGATACCCTTATTTTCATTAAGCATATTAGGAAACTCAATTTACCTGGAAGTTCCTTGATGACTTCTTGGGTTATATTATAATTATATTTATCATAAATATCTACATGGTTCATTGGGCTAGCCTTTGGACAGACTTTGTTCCATGATATGAGGCTAAATGGGGAAAGGACAGGAAGGAGGGAAGAGAATAAAAATTTATATACTCTTAGATACCAAGAACGGCCTAGCATTTTCTCAGAGCAACCCTGCAAAGTAGTTCCTTTTATTATGCTCATTTCAATGATGAAGATAGATAATTTTAGAAACATTGCTCATATGTGACATTTTCTGCAGGTTTGTTGTCTCATGATCAGCTGTGTCTATAATGATCATGAAATGATTTAGCTTATTTGTGTAATCCCATTCCAAGCACATCCCTGTCACTGCATACTACACATGCAGAAGAAGGTACAGACTTGAGAGACTTATGATTCTTGTTGGTGGGGAGATAATGAAGGACTGAGAAAAGCAGAATTCAAGAGAGACAGAAGAGATAATGCAATGAGTGAGATAAAATACAAACTTTTGAATGGCAGATGGAGGTCTCCCTGGAATATCTGATTTATAGGGAAGAAGACCCTCAACCTATCCCTTAATTCTTAATGCTTACAACCATAGAGAGTGTTAAGAGAAGATTTCCTTAATGAGATAGTTTTCTCTTTGGTCAAGTTGAGATTATTTTATTGATCCCAAATCAAAGAATTTATTTATTCTGATATAGTCTATGATTTACCCTATGATTAAAAGTTAAAGAACTTTATTAGCTATCCAATATTGTCACTTAGTCTTCACTACCCAAAAGGGTATTTAGGAGTTTCTGGTCTCAATGCAATTTGTTTCCTAACAATGTCAATTGTGTTCCCTAAATTTTGGGGGTTCCCTATACCTCAGTTCCATTTAACCACTTAACAGTCAGATTAAATTTTAGAGAGGAGTAATTGCTTCAAAAGCAAACATACAAACAATATTTCCTTTTCCCCTAACAAATGGGGGAGTAATCTCCTAATACACCACCTTGGTCTCTGAGGAAGGGAGATCAATTGATAATTTAGCAGTTCCTTGAGGAAGGAAGGGAGATCAGTTGGCATTTAGTACAGTTCCTATAGACTAGTCATCAAATTTCAAATCTAGAGTTCTCCTTTGGGCCCAGGTCTTAGTCACCTGCTTCTCAGGGTGATGGGCTGAAAGTATCAGAGCCTGGAATCTTGCCTTCAAGGTTGCCTTGCTTTGAATTGGAGTCTGGAGATTCTACTATTTGATCTAGAAATGAAAGGGGTAAAGAAAACAAAACTCCAAAACTATTTCTGAGGTCACAGGCTAAAAAAGAAGTTGAGGAGGTAGTCCTTTCTCTCACCAGCTTAGTTCATGGTGCACATGAACAGAATGCAACCAGATACATATTCTCAGATGTGACCAATATGTTGATTTGTTTTGCTTCTTTATAACAAATACACACACACACACACACACACACACACACACACACATATCTGTTATAAGGAAGGGGATAGATGAATGGAGAAGCAGTGATAGAAACAGATTTTTAAAAGCATCAATAAAATATTTTAAAAGATTGTAAGATACTCAAACGTCAAGACTGTCTTATTAATCTTTGTGGGTATGATTTTTTGCACATAGTAGGTACTAAATGAAAGGTTAATGAATGAATAAAAATGGAAAACTTATTCATCTATTCATCTTACTAATGTTTCTAGCATTTTTTTAAAACATAGAAATGTGGTAGGTATTGTGAATCAGTAGAAAGAATTCTGATTTTGGGATCTGAGAATTTGAGTTCAATTTTCAGTTTTTACTAATTGCCTATATGATCATAGAAGATTGTTTTATTTCTAGTCTTTTAATTTCTTCAGCAGCTGGACTAAAGAAGGTTTTAAATCTATGATCCTGTAAATATAAACTTAAGCAGACTATGTGTGTGTATGAATTCTTGATACAACTTTTTTGCGGAGTTTCTGTGAACTACATCTGATTAGATGTTAGTAGTGTTTCATTTACTTTGGATAATGTAAGTGACATAACTCTGAGGCTAAATATGAGCCAGAGAAGTTGATTCTGTTCCCAGTTATGGAATGTGTAGGGTTTTCACCCACTTTTCAATAAAACAAAACAAAAAGCTCTGAAAAGATTTTGACTTTCAATTCAGTAATTTAGGATTAATTGTGAATCAACAGAAAAAACAAAACATGAAGAGTTTCAGACTCATGGATAACATTTTAAATCACTACCAGGGAAGAATGCCAGTAAGCATTATTAAAGTAAATGAACAGGGATGTTTTGGCTGTAAAAGGAGGAAGGATGTTAAATCATATTGTATAATGTAAGAATATCACATTGAGTTTCAGTTGGATGTGTTTGGCAACTTCCCTCCTATGTATTTAGGTTAACACACTGTACCACATGTAGCCATCTGGTTCCTACACTGAAGAAAGGGAAAAAAAAAATCCCCCAAACTAAAAATGCTTTCTTTATGTGCTTGGGCAGGAAATTTTAGGCCTGAGGTGATTTGTAATCCTTTTTCCACCTAACAAATAAATGGTCTTTCTGTCCTAAGTTGTTTACTTTTAAGCTACATTTACTTTCAAGCTACAGAAAAGTTTTTTGAATGAAACTTGACTCCTAATTTTCTGAGCTTTGGAAAAAATTATTTAATAAGCACAAAATTTTTTCAATGCTATTTTTCAAATTATTTATATGTAAAAAACACTGAATTTTTTTTAAAAATTGGGTGTGATTGGGAAACTTATTCAATTTCCCTGTTACATATGCTTGAAAAAGGAGGAAAGCTTAAAGTCACACTTTTTAATTTCCTCAGTTTGTTCATAAAATGTTGCTTGATTTTTCTGTGTAATTAAGAATCAAATTTCAATTCCATTTTCCTCAGCATATTTGCTTAGGAATTTATAGAAAAGAATACTCTGAGGTGTGTGTGTGTGTGTGTGTGTGTGTGTGTGTGTGTGTGTGTGAGAGAGAGAGAGAGAGAGAGAGAGAGAGAGAGAAACAGACAGACAGACAGACAGAGAACGAGACAGAGACAGAGGCACAGAGATACAGAGAGAAACAGAGTCAGAGAGACAGACAGATTTATTATTTGCCTTGTGAAAGACAATATGGGGTAGCACGGGGCCAGTCTTGAAGACACTAAGGCTTCAGTTCCAGTTTGGCATGAAACAAATGTTAATTATGTGGCATTAGATGAATAATTTAACCTCTCAGTGCTGTAGGCAACTAAATTATAAAATCCAGAGAAAATATTGTCCTGCACTGAGAGAGGGAACTTCAACTTTGAAGTCTCCTATACCAGTGAAATCACAGGTCCAATCCCTAATCCTATCTGCTTAGGAGGCAGAATGATCAGGAGACTAGAATGAAAATTTCTACTCTGCCATTTATTACTCTGAAATGTCCTCAATTTCTTCATCTGTGAAATGGGAATAACAATTTCTGATCACAAGATTGTTATGAAGAAAGGTTTTTGTAACCCTTAAAGTACAATGCAAATATAAACATATATTGATATATTTCAATTATAGTTATTATTATATTGATTATATAATTATATATTATAAATAATATTTATCATACTTAGTTATTTTAATTATATTTAAAATATAAAATGAATGAAATATTTTGATGGGACATATTTTTACTTCAAGTTCAATGATCTATTCTTGGTGCAAGGCAAGCTCTAAGAAAATTGATGGATGATGATCATGATCTCAGCAGATAACTAGCCCAACATGAACTCAAAAGGAATTTCCACTATAATATACCAGACAAGTGATCAATGGGCTCTGCTTGAAGACCCAAAAGAAGACCACCTCTTGTCATAACCCATTTACTTTTGAAGAATTCTAATGGTTGGGAAATGTTTCCTAAAGCCAAATTTGCCTCTTAGCAAATTCCTTCTTTTGGTTTTGTTTCTGACCTCTGTCATCAAATAGATCAAGCTTAATCCTTCTTTTACAAAAACAGTCCTTAAAATATTTGATGGTAACCATTATGTCCCCACTGACTTTTGCCCTCTCCAAGCCAAATGTCCAGTTATTTCAATTGATCCTCATATGACATGGCCTGAAAGCCCTTCACTAGTTTTCTATTCTTCTGTATATAATCTCCAGCTTGTCAATATTCTCCTTTTATTTTGATGCCCAAAGAGAACACAGCATTCCAGATGAGTCAAACCTGTAGAGAACATTTTAACTGTTGCCTACTTATTTCTAGAATTCATGCCTTTCTTAATGGAACAATATTCCATTAGCTCTCTTGGGCTGCCATATTACATTGCTGACTGATTGAGTTGCAGTCAACTATAATCTTTGATTTATTTTCCCAAATTATTGCTTAACTGTGAATTTTTACTATATTGTGCTTAGGAAGTCATTTTTTTTAAAATTCTAGTGAGACTTTACATTTATTCAGATTTCATTTAATCTTAAATAAGGCCCAATGCTCATTTATTGGCATTTTTTTTTTTTTTTTGATTCTAATATTTTCGTAACAGTGTGCTAGTTGTCCCTCCTGGCTTTGTGCCATTTTCAAATTTCACAAGTTTGCCAGTTATGCCTTTATTCACCTCATTGATAATTTGATGGCAGTTAATAATTTTTGTAATTTTACTTTTAATAATTTTTATAAAAATTTGTAAGCATAAAATCTCATAAGTACAAATTGTATGCTTATAAGAATTTGCGTTTGAAATTTATAAAAAAATTTTAATACATTTTAAAATTAAGTTTAATTATGATTTTAAAATGAGTAAACAAAAAATCCTGCAACACTTTACTATAAACCTTTTGTTAAACTGATATTGAATCACAAGCAAATCTTTGGATCTGGCAATCCAAATAGTTCTGATGCCATTTAATTATCTCATTATCTAATATACATCTCTAGATGATAATACAGTTACTCTTTTGGGATTAAATTGAAAAATACTAAGAATGCTTGCTTATTTTTTAATAAAACTAGTTCTTATAGGATGTTACATATAGCTTACTTAAGTGCCTCCACTTGTCTTGATCTCTGCTTCAAGATGGAATCCTCTATATATTGTCTTCTGGAGGACTTGAATAAAAAGAGGCATCAAAAATTGGGAGAATTCCAATACTTCTACATCTTGGAAATTCCAATCATTGAGAGAAGCTAATTCCTGGGAAGTAGGAACTTAAGCAGAAAAGCCAAACTCAAGATGTCATTCCAGCCATGTCAAGGACAGTGCCATGACATCCTTATTTTGAAGGAATAAGGGTGGGAGGGAGAAAGCTTATTTCCTAAGTTTTTCTCTGATCTTCTCTTCTGTTCTCTTATTTTCTCTTTCCTTCTTCTCCTTCTCTTCTTCTTCCCCCTTCTCCTCTTCTTCCTTTTCCTTTTCTTCCTCCTTCTCTTCCTCTTCCTTTTCCTCCTTCTTTTCTTCCTCCTCCTCTTCCTTTTCTTCCTCCTTCTCCTTCTCCCAAATCTATATAGCCAACCCTAATCCATTCCCACATGAATATACAAAATAGAACTCATTTTTGTTTCCTACTAAACTCACCCTTCTTCCAAATTTCTGTGTTTCTGTTGAGGACATCTCCCTCCTTCTAGTCATCTTGAATTAGAATTTTAGTTATCCTTTATTCTTTGCTCTCTCTCACTCCACCCCAAACCATATGAATAGTTTGGTTACTGAAAAGGTCAGGAAATATTTTTTTGTTCAAAACGCCTAATACAATCAATGTGAAAAGAAACAGCTTCTCAAATAAAATGTGAGGAGAGAGAGAGAGACTGTGGGCTGGACTAGGTAGATAATTTACCCTTAGATAAATATACTGAATAGACTCATTTGAGGACAGTGGATAGAGGACAGCATCAATTCAGGCTTTAGGATACTGTGGACTCTCAGTACATTTTCATTTGACAATTAAGATTTGAGTTTGGAAGATAATTTGAATCTCCAAGAATTGGGAGATGAGAGAAAAGTTAAATAAGAACTGTTTGTTTCCCAAGTGATAGAACAATGTATTTAATGAGTTTCTCTTATAAGAGAATAATTTGTTACTAGGAGACTCTGATAAGAAGCTCTTGGAGGTAGGTAAGAAACTCTGGGATAGTATGAAAAAGCAGCTAGGATACATGATATGACGATTGGAATGGAAATAAATCATAGGCAAAGTGCTAATGTTATTGGTAGAAAATTTTTTCATAATAGATATCTTAATTGTCTATATAATATATATGTAGTAGATATATAGAAGTCCAGCTATAATACAAAGGCTTCAGTTTCTGTTCTAAAAGCCTGCTGATTAAAAGAGAGCCATTGTTTGCAGGTTGGCTGAAAAATAGTCTTAGAGTAATTGTTGTGAGTTAAGCTGTTACCCTCCCTTGACAATTATAGCTTGAGAGAGGTGAAATCTCAGAGAGGTACCTGGTTATTCTTTCTTAGCTCTTCTATTTTCTTGAGACATTACATGGAGCTGATTAGACTGAGAAAAATTTTACTTAAAACTGACTGGGTTCGTTTAAAAATTGCCTAGAGAACAACCTGAGCAGATTGTCAGTTCTTTGCCTTAAGGGAACTGAATATTTCTACAGCAGCTTCATACTTTCTTAGCAACCTGTTAAAGGAACTTGCACTGGTTTTTCAGCTCCAGAGAGGAGGAACAAAAGGTTTAACAAGGGGAAGATTGGTGAAGACCAAAATTGGAGCAGCTAGCACTGAAACAGATTGTAGTGTAGATTATTTACGAAGAGACCTAGTCTTAATATAAAACCTGCTGACCAAATTTACCTTTAGGTCACAGGTTTCCCCAATTTGATACCTTACCTCGAAGTTTCTATAAATATCTGCCTACTTTCCACCACATATTTTGTGTTTCTTGGTGGAAGACGATCATCCAAATTTATAGGTAGATTCTAAAGAGCTGATTATGCCTACATTTGTCTCATATTGAGTTACTATGATATTCTGGTTATTCTCATTTTGGCCATACAGTTAAGTTAAGCAAATGTTTTATACTTAACAGCTAAAAGTATAATGACAAATTATTTTGTGTAAGTGGAAATCAAATCAATGGGGATTCAGGTGCTAAAATGGTGAGTAATAGGAATATATTTCCTCAACCACAGAGTTATCCCCAGGACCCTAAGAAACTACAAATCTCAGATTTCCCAATGTGAGAGCAGGGTGAAAGAACCAATATTGAAAGTAAGAGAGATTGGGGATCCTATTTGAAGTGCCATGTAATTAATCACTGGTCAAATTTTCTTGATACTATTTCCAAATCATGTTTCACAACTTACTCATTCTCTCTTCTCACATGGCCATTGTCCTAGTCCAGGCTCTCTCCCAAGAACTATGGAAATGCTCTCTAATTAGCTGTAAGCCCTTCCTTTCTCAAATTCATAACAGGGCAGTAGACAAAATAATATTCTTAAAGTAATATCACTCTTATTTCTGCATTTTCATTGTAAATTTAACAATCATCCAAGAATAACAAGGATGATGATTCTGTAAAAATTGATTTTAACTATTTAAAATAAATAAATATATTGACTAACAAGGTATCAAAACTCATTTTATTTTTTGCCACATTCTCCAATTTCTTCTTTCTTCTGTGAAACTTTAATAAAAATTGTTTCATTTTCCATGTCTCTTACTACTTCCTACCCCAGCGACTCCATCCAAAACAGAAAAAAAAAACCTTTCTTTCAATAAATATGTATAGGCAAACTAAACAAGTCAATAAAATAGACTTTCTGATTCTTCACTTCCAGCCCATCACCTCTCTGCCAAGTTGTGGTAGGAATGTTTTATTAATAGTTTTCTGAAGAAATGATTTGTCATTGCTTTGGTCAGAGTTCTGAGATCTTTCACATTTGTTTACTTTCACATTATTATTGTGAACAGTAGATAAATTTTTCTTTTGATTCTGTTCATTTCACTCTGTATCAGTTCACATGTTTTTCCATATTTTTTTGATTCAGTCATATTCATTTCATTTGATACAATAAATTTCCATTGCATACCACAATTTGTTCAGTTATTCCTCTTTTATGGGCACATTTTGTTTCTAGTTCTTTTCCACAAGAAAAAGTGCTGCTATACGTATTTTTTAAATATAAATTTTTTCCTCTCTATTTTTGATCTCCAGGGATATATACCTAACACTAGTAATAGGGTCAAAGTACTGGCACTAGTACTAGTAATACTAAGTATTAGGATCAGAGGTATGGGCAGTTTAGTCATTTTGAGGGTATAATTACCTATTGTTTTTCATAATAGCTGAACTAATCCACTGTTCAACTAACCAAATATCAGTATGCCTGTTCTCTTGCAACCTCTCTAATTATTACTATATTTATTTTTTGTTATCTTTTCCAAATTGAAGGATATGAGGTAGAATCTCAGAGATGCTTTCATTTGCATTTATATTATTAGCTAACATTTATATAGCACTTTAAGATTTGTGTCTATTAACTCAGTACTTTGGATATTTGTTTTCATATAGTTGTTGATAGTTTGTACTTCTTTATTTGAAAATTGCATTTAATATTATTAACAACAATAACAATTATTAGAGACTGGCTCTTATTCTTATATATTTATAGTGATTCTTTACATATGTTGAATGTTAGAACTTTACTGGGAGACTTTGTCAGGACTTCTCTGATTAATTTTTCTCTTCTGAAACATGAAAGCAAAAGCTTTTCATTCCTTAGAGAAGCACACTCTCTTTAACTACTATTAATGAAAAATCTCTTTTTTTTTTCTTTCAATTTTATTTTTCAGATTTCTCAGACTTGTTGATATGACCAGTTATCTTTAGGTGATCTTTCCATCTGGAATGTTTTTTTTTTTTTTTAAATATGGCATACTATGTTGCTCTAAACCTATTTGATGCTAGACTACTTTGCAGGGTTTCTTTCTTTTCTTTCTTCCTTCTCCTTCTTTCATTTCTTTCTTTCTTCTTTCTTGTTTTTGTTAAATAGAAGATCCTTACAAGAATGGTTGGTGTTCATGAAGTTATCAAACATTTTTATATCTGATTATTCTGGGATGCCTTCCCTTCTATTGATCAACTATTTGACTTTTTTAAAATCAGGAGCACATTGTGGTGATATATATTAAATTGTGAGCTCCTCAAGGTCAGAGACTGTCTTTGCCTTTTTTTATATCACCAGTGCTTAACACAGTATCCGGCACATAGTAGGTGCTTAACAATTGATATTCTTTTCTACTATTTCAGTTGAGACTCCTTAAGGTAAGTTGTGTTACTATTTTGTATAGATTTTAAGATAATTTTTCTAAATTAATTTATATTACATCACATTTTTGTTATATTTGGCATATTTCTCAATTACTTGTGTTCAAATCCAACCTAGACATTTACTAACAATGTGACCCTAAGAAAGTCACTTAATTCTGTTTGCCTCAGTTATCTCTCCTGTAAAATGTACTAGAGAGGGAAATGGCAAATCATTCCAGTATCTTTGTCAAGAAAATTTACATAAAATTAAAAAGAAAAAAGCTTGATTCTACTTTCCTCATAGGCATTATGTGTATTTACAAAAAAGTGCTCACCATATTAATGCTGAATTTTGGGTGGACACTGGATAATCCAGCTCCACTGTAGTTCAGAAGTCTCATATTTGAGATCCACCAACTTCAGCCACCCCAGTATACCACCATGGTTATCTCTTAATTAGTTTTAGAATTCTTTCCTGAGAAATCACAGGAAGAACAGTTGATACAAAACATTTCTTCTAAATCTGGAGCATGCTTTCCCATAAAAACACATAATATCTATGAGAAGATAGGATCAAGCTTTTAAAATTTTTTTAATACATTTTAAAAAATCATTTTAAGCTTAAATACAAAATGAAAAAAATTCAGCAATGTCATGTACATAGGACAACATAAAATTGTATTCAACCTAAAATAATGTTTCCATTTCAAAAAAAACCTACATAATAAATACTAAGTATTGTTTTAAAAACTACCCAGTTTTTCTTTGCTTCCTTGTAGGTTTTCTTTTACTCTCTTCTGTGCATTTTTAACTTTATTTTTCTCCACCTCAATCCTAAAGAAGGCTACAACTAAACATGGATACAAACACATACACACAGATATCTATGAATATACACATATATAATCATATACATAATATTATGTAATGTAGTATCATGCATATATCCACCTTTGACCTCTTTCTTTGAAGCTTGATAGCATTTTATTTCATAAGTCCAAGTCTTTCCATATTTTTCTAAATAAACCATATAGCAATATTCCAACACAATCACATATTATATAAGAGATAGTCTATGAAAGTTCCCCTCTCTCCTAATTTTCTGCATTGATTTTATTTATATAAGAACATTTTAATTTAAAATAATCAAAATTATCTGTTTTATATTTCTATAATGGTCTTGCCTTATAAGATCTGATGCTGTTGTATCTTCTTCCTTAACAACTTCCTCCTCCCTCTCCTTTCTTTGAAATTCCTGACCTTTTGTTTTTCCAAATGATCTTTGTTATTATTTTTTTCTAATCCAGTAAGATAATTTTTAGTAATTGAACTGGGATGCCATTGAATAAATAAATTAGGTAAAATTATAAATAATTATTTGTTATGACTTTATCAACCTCTAAACAATAAACATTACTCCAAATTTAGATCTGATTTTATTTGCATAAAAAGTGTTTCATATTTATGTTCATATAGTTCCTGTGTCTGTTTTGTCAGGCATGCTTTCAGGTATTTTGTATTGTCTAGTTATTTTAGATAGCCTAAAATAATATTGAATGATATTGCTGACATCTAGTATAGTTTCTCTATTTTTCTCTTTTGATTAAATCTATTTTAGCTTTAATTTTGTCTGAAATCATGATTATTACCCCTGCATTTTTTTTTACATAATAAATTCTACTATTGCCCTTTATTTTATCTTTGTGTATATCTTTCATTTTTATTGTATTTCCTGAAAGCAACATATTGTTGAAATCAAAATTTTAATTTGCTATCCATTTCCTGTTTATGGGTAAATTCTTCCCATTTGCATTGTAAACTATAATCACTTGTTGTATATTTCCTTCCTTTCTATTTTTCCTCACTATCTTTCTCAGCTTATTTACCCTTTCTCTCCTCACTCCTCTATTTATTTCTATATACTTCTACCTGCTACCTTGTCCTCTTTATTCCTTAACCTACCCTTATACTCTCCGCCTGACCTATTCCCTTGCCCTCTTTTTTCTTTCTGAATTTAGAAAACTTTTATATCCTTCTAAATATATATATATATATATATATATATATATATATATTTTCCGTATTAAGAGGAATTTTATGCCCTTTCAGATATATAAGCTATTCCTTTTTAGACCCATTCCTATAGAGAGTAAGATTTCTTCATTACCTGCCCTCTCCACACTGTTTTTTTTTTTTTTTTCTGTAGCAATTCTTCTTTTTATGTTTCCTTTGTCTGTAACAGTTACTCTTTTTTATCTCTCATTACGGTTTTTCTTACAATCATTTACAGCTCAGCCCATGCCTTTCTTTGAAACTACCCAAAAATGGGAGTCATGAATACTGATAGCATTTTCATATTTAAGAAATAAACAATTTGATGTTAAGTTCCTTATAGTTGGTCTTTAATGTTTACCTTACAATTTCTCCTGGATCTTCTAGTTGAATTTTCCACATGTTCTGCTATTTTCTCACATTTGTTAAATGTCCATTTTAAAAAATTCAGGTTTATTCTTAACTTTGATAGCTAAGTTACTCTTGGTTGTGATTTGGTTCTTTTGTTCTGTGAAATACTGTATTCTAAGATATACGTTCCTTCAATCTAATAGCTGTTACATATTGTATAATCTTTACTGGAGCTTCATGATATTAAATTTTTTTTTTCCTTGTTGCTTCCAGTATTTTCCCCTTAAACTGGGACCTTTGAAACTTGGCTAGGACATTCCTATATATTTTCCTCCTGAAATCTCTTTCACATGGTGAACAATTTTTTTTTCTACTTCTGCTTTGCCTTCTTGTTCTAGAACATAAAGGCAATTTTCCTTGTTTTTATTATATTACTATTGTATTAAGATTCTTTTTTACTTATAATTTTCAGGTAATCTTACTATTTTTACATTATTTCTCCTCAATTTGTTCTGTTGTTTTTCTGATAAGATGCTTCATTTTGTTTTCATTCTTTTGATTTTTGTTTTATTATTTCTTGGTGTTTTAGAAAGTCATTAGCTTCCCCTTGTTCAATTTTACTTTTCAAGGAATTACTTTCTTCCTTAAGTTTTTGATTCCTTATTTCAAGGCAGTCGAATTTCTTTTCATAATTTTCCTGATTTTCTCAGATTGCTTTTTTTCCCCTAGTTTTTCCTTTTTCTATCTTATTCAATTTTTAAAATTTTTCTAAAAGGTCTTTTCAGAACTCTTTTTGTGTCATCTGACACTTCTCATTGAAAAAGAAGGCAGCTTTTTTTTTTTTAACCTCCATTATCTTTTTCTGAAATTGAACCCTGATCTTCCCTATTCTCATAGTACTTATCTATGGTTGGATTCTTTCTCCTTTGCTTACTTATTTTTATTTTTATTATGTTTTCATCAGTTATTAGTATAATCCAGTTCTAGTCTCAAAGTGTGGGGAATGATGCTCTAAACTTCAAGTCCTTCTTACTCTGAGGTCTCTCAGGGCCCAACCTTGGGCTCTTCTCTTCACTCTAAAGCCTCAACTAGGGTCCCCAGCAAACACTCTCCTGAAGATGCTGTTGCATGCTGTGGCCATTCTCGTGGCTGCAAACTGGAGCTGTCCTCTCAGCTCCAGCTGAATCTTGGAACTGAAATCAGGGTCTCTGCTGTCCACTCTGCTAATTGCTCTCACCAGACCTATTCTTCCTTCTCCCCTCAGTCTCAGCCTAGGACTCTGCTGGTCAGCACAGCTATACTTCGTCCTTCAATAATAAAAGAGCTTTCATTTTCCTTCTATTCAGCCTCCTGAATATTCCTGAGATAGACTGCCTCCCAAACTAGTTGCCTCCAAGGCAAACACCTCCTTTTTTGCTTTTATTTTTTGATATTGCTACTGATTTGTCAGCATTGTTTATAGCAGTTATCTCCCAAACTACCTCTCCAAATCATTTTTTGAATGTTATAACTGAAAACTTTAGACCCAGATTCTTGAAGTGAGTGGAGGAAAGCTTTATGAATTTCTTGCAAGAAGCAGATGCTATACCTCGCACAAACACGGTTTACAGAAGCCTAAACCAGTAGTTATCTTCTTGCCCTGCTTTTTCATCCTCTCCAAATCCCTTCCAAAAATCTAATATTTCATAACATTCTCACTATAAGCACTCCTTGATAGGTTTCCATGTTTTCCCCTCCCTTTGCTGCATCATCATATGTTCAAAAATGGTAAAGTCTTCTCCTTAAGGGAGAATTTTATATACATAAGGTTATTAAGCATGCTCAATTAAAAATTTAGCTTGCCCAAGGCATAAACACACAGCATTTGTGGTTACTTCTATTGACTTTAATAATTCTTATGTATGAACTTTCTTCAGCCAGATTGTATTGACCCCTAAAACTTAGATTTTTCTACCATGGCAACAGAGAGGGAGCCTGTGAAACTAAAACTTTTCAACTGTGGAAACAAAATCTTACAGTTTTACTTCTTATGTTGGATAAAGAGTAAACAAACACAGAGCTGTGAGGATAATCAATTGCTCACCATCTCCATAGCCTCATTGGGTTTAGATTCCAACATGGTATTTGTTTGAAAAGATTGATTTGGTAAGAGGCTTTCTTTTTTTTAACTTTATGAAATAATTTAGGTAGTATTAAAGTTTATTTTTCTTTGATATTGACAGAATTCACATATGAATCATAGTTTTTGAGAATTAATTTTTAGATTTTCCAGACTTTTTTGGCTAAGATTAGGTTGTTTAACTTCTATATTTCTTGTTCTGTTACTCTTTTAGGCATTTATCCATTTCTTAATTTCCTCTTTATTTGTTATGATTTCTCCTACATTTCTTTTTATATGAGTGACTTGGTTTTCCTTACTGATTTTTTTTTTATCAAATTGGCAGTTTTCCTACTTTGTTAGTCTTTTTAAAAATTGTTTTATTGTTTATTATTTTCAACTTTATTTGTTTATTCTTTGATTTTCAGAATTTCAACTTTGCTTTTATTTTATTTTTTCAAATTGTTGCATACCTAGTTAATTGGCTTCTTGCTTCTTTTTTTGCTGAAAAGTTATTCCCCCTTGTTTTTCTTTTGTGGAAAAACATGTTTAGAGGTATAAATTTTCCCCCAAGGAGTGCTTAGCTGTATTCAAGTTTTGGTAAGTAAAAGTATAATTTTCTTTCATAGATTTATGCTGATGGTATGATTTGATTCACATGGTATTTAGTAGTACCTTATTTAGTTTTCATGTATCTTAATCCTCTTGACACCCTTGCTAATTACAATTTTTTATTATATTGTGGTCAGTAAATGTTATATTTAATATTGCTAAACAATATGTTCAATATTGTAATAATAAATAGTTGTGGACAGGCTTTATATTCTGTAGAGCATGGTCAATTTTAGTAAATGTGTCATGAAAAGGTGAAAAATATGGATATTCTGCATGTTTCACACTCAATAAATGTAGGGGGACATTGTATTGAAATTTAACTTGTTCTGGTCTTCCCATGATCACCTTATCAGATAGTAAGTAGGTATACAAGTAGCTAATGTAAGGTAACAATAATAGGAATTAGGAAATAGAAATTAAAAGTGAAAAAAAGGAACATAGAAACAACCAAAACTAATAAGCAAGCCAAAAAACAACTAAATTAATTAAGGTTACATGTACTTCTCCAATTAAGCCCCAACAACAGCTCTTGGTCTGCAAGCTGCATTTATATACCAATAAAACCAGAGACATTTGTGTAATTAAGAAAACCTAAGTAGATACTGATAATTTAGAGATGATATTGATATGCTGATGTGTAAAACCTTATGTGGTGCAGATTAGAATCGGGTAATTCTCCCCCTCTCCATACTAAGTCCTTTAAAAAATGGAGCCCCCAGCATGGGTCCATGCTGGTAACTCTGATCAACATTTACATAAGTGACTATGTCCTCTTGTTCCTCCATCCCTTCCCCATGCTGACTACTTCTCTTTTCTACCCCCATTTCCCTGCTGTCCCTGAGCCATCTGCCTCTCTGCTCTTAGGAATAAATTTTCACACTTGGGCCAAAATACATATTTCTAAAGTTCCATTCAGATTCTTCTTTCTCTTTCTATCTTCCATCACTCCCTCCCTTTCTTCTCTCTTCCTTCTCTCTCTTCCTCTCTTCTGCCACTAGGTAGCTTGATAGGCATTGACAGAGACATCCCAAATTACTAAATATAATCTAGAAGCCCAGCCATTCCTGTGGCAAACCAGTCTTAAATTGGTCTTTTGTTCTTTAGTAGGCCTTTTATCCTTTGCCAAATAGGTCAATTGCCAAGCTCATTATGACCCTAGGATTACTTATTCAATCAGAAAGCCCAGATAGGATGTAAACCCTTTCCCTTGATCTCCCAGGTTGTATTTCACTTATAAAAGAACCTACCAGTGCCTCACTAACTCACTAATTTCTTTTTAGGATTATTCTGCTTGTTAATCATCACAATACTTAATGCGTATTAGGATCCCACCTCCTTCTAGTATTAGCCCACCCATCAATGGCATTATTTCCCATTTGTCATGCCTTAATGATGTTTCTGCTTGGGAATTGGTCTTTTCCCTTGTTGATTGCTAAAATCTCTTTTCCTTGCTAAAAATCCTAAAGGATTCAGCCTTAGCTAAATATTATATTATATACATATTATATATTATATTATATAAGTATAATAAAATCTTTACCTTTTGATTTGAAGGTCTAAGTCTCAAATTCTTTTAAGACAACTTGTGACACTGATCTGAAATTCCGGTATATTTTTGGGGTCTCACCCCCCCCGTTACCCCATCATTTTGGTGGCCCTGACTGGAAAGAGTTTGTACCTCAACGCTTCCTCCCTCCCTTCTTCCCTTCCTTTTTTATTTCCTTCCTATCCAAATTAGGCTGGAAGTACAAGGACATGCAAGAACCTGATCTGACTATTGATTGGCACAGGTTCTTTGACAAGTTTCCTACTTGAGTGAGACAATATTGACCACAAAAAAAGATCAGACACTCTCAGGGTAAAAAAAAAAAAAAACAAAACAAAAAAACAAAAAAGAATTTTTTACAATCTTTCGAGAAAGGGCATCTCCTGTCTAACAAGGTGTTTGTCAGTAAAAAAAGTGCATAGTAACAACTGCAGAACACAAGATTAAATAGCCTAAACAGAAGCCTCATCCTGCCTCACCTTTTCTACCTAGTTTGGGGGAGTCTGGGTTTACAAGTAAATAATAATAAACTCTTAATTTAAATTTTCCTATACAAGCAGATATCCTAGGATAAGAGAATTCAAAGCCATGATCACTTTTAAAAGAAGTACTTAAATGCTAATTAAGGGGTGGTAGGAAACAGAAGGGGACAAACACCTGCAACCTTTTTAGCTATAGCTCTATTTGTTATTATAAAGTCTTAAGTCACATTTAAGGCATAATTTAAGGTTATATTCCCTTGAGAGTATCTTCACTCAGTTAAAATACTTAGGTCTGTTTTCACCTCCTTGAGTATCTTATCTTCCTCCCACCCAACCCCCTTCTCCTCCACTTCCCTCCACACATCCTCCTTCTAGGAGCTTACATATTAAGGTGGGACTTAATGTGGATACCTGATTGCCTTAGCCCACTGCAGTTCAGGGCTTTTGGGTTCAAGAGTTCCACCAGCCTCCGCCTCTCCAGTAGCCAAGACTATTAGGTATGTACTCTCTAGATCACAGTGAAATCATTTGATATTGAGGAAATTATATGCCACAATGGGTTGGATGTTTTTATAGTTAGAAAGGCCTGAATTCAAATCTTGTCTTGGATATATTTTCTAAATGTATAACCCTGAGCAAGTAATCTAATGTCAGTCTATTCCAGTTTCTTTATATGTAAAATAAAATAATATCTATAAAGCACTTTGCAAACCTTAAAGCACTGTATAAATGCCAACTATTATTTTAATTGTCATTTTGCTCCTTCAAATTGATTTACTTATTTTTCTTTGACTTTGTTCCATACTTCAGAATCCATTATAAACACATTTTTTCTCAAGTATTTGAGTTTATGTAGAGACCTCTTCATCTCAGTTTCAATAGGAGATTTCTTCACTTTACTATTCAAAAATTTAAGTGGCCTTCTATTGCCTCTAGGATAAAGGTCAAACTCTTAACCCTGACATTTAAAGTCCTATACAATTTGACTTTAGTATAGCTTTCTAAACTTATTTCATATTTCTCCTCTTCCCATACTCCTCACTTAAGCCAATTTGACTTATTCTCTTTTTTCCAGTTATATGTTAAAACTATAATTCCATTATATTTTTAATATTAAGTTAATCCGTAATTTCTCCATTCTATAGAATTTGATACTTTAGTGTAGTGATGTATAATAGTACATATACATAATAATGTAGAAATGTATCAAAAGATGAAAAATACAAGTCTTTATCAAAACCCATAAACACAAAAATTTGTAATTTGTATATTTGGAAATATTTTTTAAAGTTTCATTTTATTCTCTATCTCTTGAATGTGGTATTCTTCCTCCATTACACAGACTACCTTTTTCTTCCCCTACATTTTGTCTAGAATTAACTTCCTCTTAATCTTAAATACTTAAGGTTTGTGTTTTCCTTCAGAAATTTTGGGAACCATTTCATTTTTATCACCTTTGCTAGGGACTCTTACTTTAAATAATCTCACCTTCCTCAGATTGTTTACTTTAATTATCTGTATGTTGCATCCCCTTACTAGAACTGAGGTAATAAAGGCAAGGAACTCTTTTATTTTTGTGTCTTTAGTACCTAGTATAATGCTTTCTCCACAATGGGTTTAGTAAATATTTGTTGAATAAAATTCTGGACAATAGTAATTAAAGAAATTCTGTTCTTTTCCCCAGGCAACTTCCCTCTGAAGTTCTTTAACATATAAACAGGGAAAACATAACTGGAAGGGAAAATTTATTGTAGCTTTTGGTTGATAGCCAGTATAGATTTAAAAGATCAATTTAAGTCTATAAAATAATTAGACAACTCCCCTCTGGCAGAATGCATATAAATACTGAAATGGTTTTGTTTTTTAATGCATGTCATAAATATTGCTATGAGATTTTGTAAAAATATTAAATGGCTTCTCTAACTCTAGCTCCACTTTACTAAATTCAGGAATAAACCTCAGGTTACTTTTAAAGTACACAAATGTAGCAACTGGGAGCACTCTTCAACCCCTCCCCACTAAGTTATACAGGAGATCCCCAAAATAAGGTACAGTGTTCAAGGAGCTCTGTGAATTTGCATACATCTATTCAAAATTGTATCTGACAGAAACACATTGATTCCTTTTTCTAGCCTATATTAGTTCAAAATAAGATCAACTAAGGCAATATCATAGTAAGAAAAATAGCAATCAACTATTCTCTAAAATTGTTGAATATTCACAAATGCCTACACCATTAATGGAAAGAATAGATTTCTCATAAACATTTATGAACAGGCTCACATACACATACAAATCCTTGTGGCCAGCATCCATGTATGGAAGAACAAATCATGCTCCTGATACTCAGAGTCCCTAATGTCGCATCAGGTAATATCATTATACTGCTTCCATCTTCTCTCATTACTAAGGATATAACTGTTAAAGGCATCAGTCCTTGCTAGCTTCACAGGCTCTTGGTTTGATGCTCTGGTGTAAGGGGTTTGCTGAGCCCTTTTCAGGGCTACTCATTCTCCTTTGATGTTCACCTGTCACCCACCTTTCACCTGTAAGAAGCTTCAAGAAGCTATAGCATACTCAGCAAATCCCTTACCTTAAGGCTAGTAATCATTGATCTCAGTCAAACCTAAAAATTGATTCTAGAGAAATATTCATTATCTGTTGGCCATATTAATATGTTTTAGAGTTGTTTACTTATGTATACACAAGTGTATATGCATATATGTGTGTGCATGTTTGCATGTAGGGGTATGTATATGTTTATATATATGTATGGATATGAATATATATGCACTCATGTGCATGTATACATATGTGTATATATGTGTTTGTACATATAAATATACACACATATCCACATTTAACTGTAGCTTCTTGGGAGAGATGAGAGAGAGGAATGAAAGGGGAAAAAAAGAATAAGGTAAGAACTGCATAATAGAGAATAAAAGAATAACCTACAAGGAAGCAAACAAAAAACGGGGAGTCATGAATACAATGTCTTCTATTCTATATGCTTTGGATAATATCCAGGGTAGCCAGGTAGGCTTTAATAGAGAAAGCCTGAATCTCTATAAATCTGGAATCCTAGCTACTTCCTGAGGCAAGAAGTCCTGATAGATTTATAAACCCTTTTGGTTTTGCTTAGGCCTTTTTGTTTTTAAGTAGGCTTTTTGTTTACTTGGACTTTTGATTACAGTCCCACCCCAGACAGAAGTCTCTGGAAATCCCACTTTTACTATATCCAATCAGAAAGCCAAGTTAATGAAGTCTGAGGTTATAATTCCCCTAAAAAAATCTGTTCATAGTTCTGAGGCAGGGCAGAGTTGTAGTTGTAGGAACCTCTTCTGGTGATTCAGGTCCAAAGTGAAAGAATTCACTAACCCGAAAAGTTAGATTGGAAAAAAGAAGTTTATTAGCACTGGAACCTCAGCTTTTTCACTAGGAGGCTAACTTCCTCAGTGGCAAGGTCCTGACAGAGAAGTAAAGGTCTAGCAGAAAAATCCTGGCAGAAAGAGAGATAAAGAGGGGTGTTAACACTGAGAAGAGGATGTCTTCTCAAGCGGGCAGGGTCCTGGCAGGCAGCTATACCAAAGTGAGAGAGGGGTTACTTGGCCTGGCTCCTGCCTTAGGCCTCTGCAAAGAAATGAGCCCCAAGTTGACCTTTAAAAGAGATTTGAGACTGAAGTTTCAATTGAATGAGATTACTGCCCCCAGGCCTAGATTTCCAATTGAATGGGACCACTTACTAGTAGTGATCCTGAGCCAGTTTTCAGCTCACTAGAGATATGGGTCCAGATCTCCAGCTTGGGCTAAATAGAAGTGGTCTTGGACTCAACTAGTCTCACCAAGAGAACAGAATGAAATCACTTTATCTTGATTCCCTGAGGTGGGCTTCTCCCAGAAGAGAATTACTCAGAGTTCAAGAAGAGTTTCTCTTCCCCCCCTCCCAAGTCATGACAGTTTCAGGGTTCCCCTGTTATTTGCCCCTTTTAAGCAGTCACCCCCAAATTCATTTGGGGTAAAGGGGCAAAAGTTTCTTTTGTAACTGCTTTGAGCTGGCAAGATTGTAGAGATATCCCTATGTTCACTTGAGGGTTCATGCCAGGAGGGGAGGTGTGAGATCTGAAAATAGTAGGAGGGCAGATAAGGGCTATTGTGTGTCAGTTATCCCATGTTCTCCAGGCTGAAGGAGAATTCATCTTGAATTCGAAATTGAGTGCTTCTTTCTCAACAGGAGATTCCTCATCTCAAGTCATCATCATGCTCTTTGGAATGGGGCCACTCTATTAAAATAGTGATTTCAGTTTGTATTTTTTTTTTTTAACTTTAACTTCATGATCATTGGGAATAGTCTTTATCAGCATTCTCATTGCAACAGACTTAGAAACTTCTTGTGCTTCTTTTGTTAATTTCTTGTTGAATGACATTGAGATAATATCAGTTTAAAAGCTACATTTCTGCAAACTCCCAAGATCTCTCTGAATTTGTCCCCTTTTCCTCCCAGTTCTAAATTCCAAAGTAGTTTTGGCTTCCCATGAAAATTATTAGCAAAGATAAAAGCATAGGAATAAACCCAAATCCCAAGGGCAAGTTCACTGTTTTCCTCTTTTCGATTTGTGTTCTTGGGAACATTTTTGAGATCTATCTATCTATCTATCTATCTGTCAATCCATCCATCCAATCATCTATCTATCTATCCATCCATCCATCCAATCATCTAATCATCTTTCTTTCTTTCTTTCTTTCTTTCTTTCTTTCTTTCTTTCTTTCTTTCTTTCTTTCTTTTTCTTTCCTTCTTTCTTTCCATCTTTCTTTCTTTCTTTCTTTCTTTCTTTCTTTCTTTCTTTCTTTCTTTCTTTCTTTCTTTCTTTCTTTCTTTCTTTCTTTCTTTCTTTCTTTCTTTCTTTCTTTCCTTCTTTCTTTCTTTCTTTCTTTCTTTCTTTCTTTCTTTCTTTCTTTCTTTCTTTTTCTTTCTTTCTTTCTTTCTTTCTTTCTTTCTTTCTTTCTTTCTTTCTTTCTTTATATATTATGAAAATGGGTACCTTGATTTGCTTGAACCTCCAGTTAACCATGTAATCACGAAAGGCTGTATGGGGATTGGCTATATTAGCTAAGATACAGAGAGGCTTGATGTACCAACAATCCACTGTTGTGGACCAGAGCAAATCTAGTTGGATGTACAGAAAATTAGCAAATCTAAAGCCATGTTTCACATGCCAGATGTGAAGCAGAACCCAGATAATTTGGTGGTTTATGGACCTACAAGAGACTTCCCTATCTTCAGAGACTCCCTTAAGTGTCATTATGGGACTCTTGTTTTATGGTTTTTGGAGACATCTCCTAATCTTGTTGTCTCTGCTCAAATCTTTAACTATGGACTGCTTATCACCAAGAATGCCTTCTGATCTCTGTAAGAAACAGCCATACCTCTGACATCTGGAATTCCTGTTTCCCTTATTTCCTGGATCTCCTCTTCCCTTGGGAAAATGGGCTTTATGCCTAGGATCTGTCCACATTCCTGACTTCTCTCCTTTCTTTCTTTTAAAAGTATAAATTTTGAAATCCTCTTTGAACTGGTGAGAATATTGTTACTGTTCCAGCTGACAAGCTATTTCTTCTCAGGCAATAAATGCACGTATACCCTGTAAATTGTGATCGACTATGGTTCAGTCCAGGTCCATCTTTTTGGACCTGGGCTTTCTTCTATTTAACACTTCATAGGAGTTTTTCTGTAACTCCATCTATCTATCTATGTATTTATATATGTATGTATCTATCTGTCTGTCTGTTGACAAGTAGGCATATGTATTATTTCATATATGTATACATCTATATCTTCATTTCTACCTCCATATCTTGATCTCAATTTCATCTCTGCATCTATATACCTAAGAACAAGCTTTCCTATATCTACACTTCAGAAAGAGAATTAAATATTTGCAAGGTCAGGGGTTAGAAGCATTTAATTACTATTTTGTTAATATATCAAAATATGACTGTAAAGAAAAGGAAATAACTTCTTTAGCTTTTGTCACGTAGATTAATGACTGCTGGAACCAGAATCAGAAGCCCTGTATTTGAATCCTACCTCTGCCTTCTATTACCCATGTGTCATGGTAAAATTATGACCTATGATCTTTATCTCTAAGTCTCCTTCAAGTCTAAAACCTTTAAGAAGAGCAGATGGATTGTGTTTTCATAGGAGTATAAACTTAGCGATGGTAAGGATCTCAAAGGGCATGTAGTTCAATCTAGGTTTAAGCTGGCTAATGATTTATTTGTCCAAGACCATACAGATAATAAAAATGGGAGATGGGATTTTAAATCAGATACCACAACTCTATAAGAGTACTATTTCAGAAAAATCCCATTTATATTTCACTGGTTGCTTTCCACCCATCTCCTTCAAAAGCTCCTTATCAACTATCTCCCTTAATGTCCACACCTGAGTCCATACTCTGGAGGAACTTACAGTCTTGAGATATTGCTCTTCTGGGTAATCACAAGCTTTCTTGGAATTCTGTTTCCAAAAAGCTCCACATGTACTTCATTTTGTTCTAGCCATCTTTTTCACAGACTGGTCTATTATTAAACTATCACATTATCATGTCTTATACCTTTTCTTGTCACTATCTTCCTCTCCCTTTAATTCTGTATTTACTTCAGTTCTTCCAATCTAGTCTCTTGTACCCCCTTCACCATTGCTGAAACTTTCCAGATCAAAGTTGACCCTGTTCCCTCCTCAGGCACCAATACAAGTATAGGTATTTTCTTCAAAAAAATGTGAGTTCTTTGAGGGAAGGAACTGTCTTTGTTTATTTAACTAGTAATATTAACATATTAAATAATAAAAGTTTTTTTTCATTCATTTTTCATTTGTCTACATTATAATTAACAAGTTATTTTCTTTCCAATCTCAGAGGCTCTAAATTTCCAAAAAGGTAATATTACTTTATAACTAGTCTGTAAACTTTTTGCTTTGTAAGCTTCTTCTAATGTTAATGCATTTACAGGAAATGAATAGATTTGTGGCAATCAAGAAAGCAGCTTATATTTAGGTCATGTGTATTTACCAAGAATATATTCAGCTATATATATATTAAAGATGATAGTTTCTTCATTTTGAATCATATGTCTAAATTTATTTCTCAATCTGAATCTGAGTACATGTAATCTATAGATATTTCCTAGGACATTGTCCTTTCTCCTCAATGAATTCAGTGCCAATTTTCAATCTTTTTATTCCAATGCCTGCTCTCATATTGGGGAACTTCTACATAAATATTAATACCTCCTAAAATACTTTAATGTATTAATTTCTTAGTCTATTCAAGCCCACGACCTACATCTTCACTTAAATTTAACTACATTATCAATTTTTGACTTTGTCATCATTTACACCAGTTCTACTTTCATCTTCATAAACTCTGAAATTTCTTTTGTATAACCATAATCTTTTATCACTCCACCTTTTCCTATGTATTATACCCAAAACTCTTCCTTATATTCTCACTTTGAATACTTCTCCTTTCACGCTTCAGTTCCTTCCCAGGCCAAAGTGGTACAATGGATAAAACTCAGGACTTGGAGTAAGAAAAAGCAGAATTTGAATCCAACTTTAGAAACTTACTAGCTGTACAATGCTGGAAAAGTCTATCTCTGTTTACCTCAGTTTCCAAATTTGTAAAATAGAGATAATAATTGTACCTACCTCCCAGGGTTGTTTGAGATGAAATGAATTGATATTTATAATAAGGCAATCCTTAAAATGCTATATAATTTCTAAATGTAGTGTTATTATAATTTTTTCCCCTCTTTCCTTTCTTGACCTTTTGGTGAATCAACTCAAATCTGCACAATAATCATACTTTAATTAGTTTATACTTTGTCTAGTACCAATACTAGATTCCTATTATCGTGTTTATTTGATGATAAATAGAGCTAGAAAAAAAATCATGAAATCCAGCAAAGCCCATTACAAATTTATGAATTTATTAGTACATTGTACCTCATTGTAGCAAGGGAAATATTCTGTTCTTTGATTGCTTCACTATTTTGTTCTCCCAAATGACTTCCAAATGTCTCTCATCAAATCTGAGTTCAATAATTATTTCTATACAGAGGATTCCATGTTCTAATAATATGTCCAGTCCTAGTCTCCCCCCTGAGCTATAGTACTACACCTCAAATTTCTTAAATATCTCAGACTGGATGTGCTATAGACATTTCAAGTTCATTTTCTGTTTCTCATTATCTGTTCTCCAAACTCCCCCTCTCTTAACTTATCTATTATTGTCATGGTTCCCATCCTTCTCTCTTGTCAGTCTTGCTCATCCACGTGTCTAATCTTTTGACAAATCTTACAATTTGTATTTTTACATAAGTCACATATTTCTCAATGTCTACATTCATACAACAAACAAGAATAATTGTTCTAAATAACAGAAAAGTAAACTAAACTTTAGAGATTCACCTCATTCATTTCAGATTGGTAAAGATAGCAAAAGGGAGGAATATTCAGTGATGATACAGTTATGGAAAGACATGCTAATAAAGTATTGATAGAGAATTGGAACAACCATTCTGGAAAATATCTTGTAATTATGTCATTCAAGTGTCTAAAATGTCTCTGTCTCTTTCTCTGTTCTCAGAGAGCAAAAATATAATTAAATTCTAGGCTTAACAAAAAGCTTTTATTATTTGACTTAACTTGCCAAAGCTGGTAATCCTTGGCATAGACTTATGATCAGCTCATGATTCATGTAACTGAAAAGGTAAGGACTTGACAGGTGCTGAAATAAACTTTCTCTGCCCTGCTTGTCTCCTTGCCTCCTCATTCCTTTTCCTTCCCCTAAGGCGCCTCCCCCCCAATCCCTATCTCTGACTTTGGAGTCTTCAGTTCAAGTTTCCAGTTAGGGGATGTCATAGTCTCAGTCCCTTGACCTTATCCATAATAGTATCTTTTTCGTGCCCTGTCATCTTATCAAATATGCTTGGGTAATTTTTCTCTTGTTCTATACTAGGAGACAAAAAATTTATATTCAGAGTGGTGACATTGTCAGGGATGAGTAGGTTAGAGAGGACAAGAGACTCAAGAGACTATTACAGAGTAAAAGGAGTTATACAATCGTATAATTTATTTTTTTAATGATATTCATCATGCCATTTTGCACTTTTCCTACTTGTGTCTTTAAACCAAAAAAAACTACAAATTCTGTTTATCAGGATGGAATTCATTACTTGAATTATCTTTATTGAAAGATTTATTGCAGAAATTTTAGCATGATTCATAGCTTTTAAATTTTCTTCAGCCATAACATGTTGTAATTGATTTTTCTATCAGAGATTTTATAACACAAAACTGAAATATCTGATGACTTGAAACCTTGGATAGATTTCACCTTGCTGATATTTCAGAACAAACCTAGAGATTAGGATGGAATTAAGCAATGTGACTGTAATTAGATTTTTAGGAGGAAAATGTACAAAGAAAAGCCTGAGAGAGATAACTGACTTCCTTCTTCAGTTCACCTATTCATAGTCTTTATACTCTAGGGACAGACTCTGTAAACCCAAGCCTGTTTAAATTAAACAGATCAATCATCCTAAGGGACAAGAGCAACCTAATGCTTTGATGAACATTTCCTTGAATTGATTTCTTAAGGTTTGTTTTCCTTGGTTTGTAATGTTTCTTTTTTGTGTACTTTCTGGATAGCGCCAACTTAGAGCCAACTTACAGGCAGCTGTCTCTGTTTTATCCTTTGAGACATGTTGAAAGACTTGGTATGTCCCCAAACACTTCCTATAGGAGCTTGCCAGATATTTCAAAACCCACCATTATATACATTTCTCTGAATGAAAGCATTCTCAAAGGAAGGAAATATAATGCATTAGCTCATTAACAACAATTAGTATTAACACAGATTAATTTTTTAATTCCTCAATAGAGAGCTGAGAGAATTGGCAATAGGCAGATTAGTTTTGGTGGGAAGAAAGGAAAAGGACATACCAGAAACATGATAATCTGCTAGAGGATCAGGATGGGGTGAACTGATTTTGGTGGGTCTTCAGTATCTAAAAAGGTCAAAAGTAGAGACAAGGAATGGGGAGGAAGCAGAAAGGGATCATAATAATGAAAAGCTATAGCTGATCTTCATTTACTTCACAAAGCTTACATCTGGTCCAGTTTTGATTCTCTGTCTGATAATGGGCTTCATATATACAGGGTAAGCAGTTGTTATTTTCTGTTATCTCAAATAGGGGAGGTCGGACTACACTTAAAATAACAAACATTTGCATTTCACCTTTAAATTTGCCAAATACTCTACATACATAATATCACTGGAGTTTCACAACAACCCCAGGAAATAAGTGCTTACAGTTAAATCCCTTTTTATGAAAAAAGGAAGCTGGGACCTAGAGGGATTAATACTCCCATCATCACACATCTAGTAAGTATCCAGAGGTAGGAAGCAAATAAATCCAAGTCTTCTGATGTCAACTTCAGCAATTTAGACATGATAGCACTTATCGTGTGACCTTGAGCAAATTACAAAATATCCTATGCCCTATTTTCTCATCTATAAAATGAAGGAATTGGGTTTAGATGGACTCTAAATTTCTTCCATCTCTATAAGTATGTTCCTATTATCCTTGTTTTTCAGAGGGATTTATATCTTGGAAAGTATCTCCTATTTTAATTAAGGTAAATATGGCCATTAAATACTTTCCATTAAGCTAACTTGGAGGAATGATAAACTTCAGCATGAATGCAAATCTAAATTAAAAAATGGAATGAAAAGTTATAGTCTATATAAAGACAAATTGCAAAAAAGGATTATAATTAGTCCTTCAGTTTAGAAAAGCACTGAATATTTTAGGAAAAATAACGTGATTTTAAAGTAATAATTTATTGTTCTGTTTTTTTTTCCCCTGGAAGAGGAAACAAAAGTAAATAATGTTGGTATAAATGATAGTCTGTTTTAAATTGATCCAAAAAATTGGAAATGCTATTGAAGAAGCCTGGAATATGCCTTAAAGTGTTGACAACTGCTTTTGAAAACATTTGGAAACTTTCCCAGTTTGGATAATGAGATGGCTATTTGCTTGATTTTGAAAAAAGAAACAACCTTTCTGTTTAGCAAAAGATATTTTCTTTTTGTTGGCAGTTAATTCATATCACCATGGTGTTTAGATAACAACAGACTCAATCTGCATGACTGGAAAAAGGCAATTTCTTTAATCATCTAAATGGATGTTGTTTCCTTTTTTTCATCCATCTGTCTAAAAAGGTGACATCAAAAAAGGAGGACCTAATACTAATTTTTATAATCCTCTATATTTTCAGAATAAACATTTTCCAATCCTATTTTAGTAACATGCAGACTTTATCAATCACCTACTTAACCAAGTGTGACAGTTTCCATGTATCAAAGCCAACATCTTCCACCTGGACTAGTTTAATGCTTTTGAATTCCCAGACTCCTGCTCTGACTGACTATAGTCATTCTTCATAGTCATTTCCAAAGTCATCTTTTCAACCTTTGCTTTGACTTTGTTAACTGTCCCATTAAGGCTAACTTACACAGTGGTTTCTCATTACATTACAATTCAGCACTAAGATATTCAGCTTTGAAATCTTTTACTGTATTTCTGACAGCCTCATTAGTGCTTCCAATTTCCCAGCATATTTCTTAGGATCAGTTTAGGGTACTTTGCTAAGTAATACCATTATTTCCTCAAATTTCCAACCTCAAACATTCCCTGCTTCAATTTATTTGGCCCTGTGATTTATACTTTGGTGTTAAAAATAAATCCATGATCTCATTGGCACGGGTATGGGGTCCCACTATGCCTGCTCTCCCTACACAGTTCTTGAATATAGGCCTCCAATAAGTAAGGTAGAGTTTCATGACAGAATTCCAAAAACATAAGGATAAGTATAAGTCAAATGGCTGGTAAGAATTTCCAGTGAAGTAATCCAGTGAAGAATTTTCTTTCTTTCTTTCTTTCTTTCTTTCTTTCTTTCTTTCTTTCTTTCTTTCTTTCTTTCTTTCTTTCTTTCTTTCTTTCTTTCTTTCTTTCTTTCTTTCTTTCTTTCTTTCTTTCTTTCTTATATTTCTTTCTCCCTTTCTTTCTCTCTTTCTCGCTTTCTTTCTCTCTCTCTCGTTTTCTTTCTTTCTTTTTCTTTCTTTCTTTCTTTCTTTCTTTCTTTCTTTCTTTCTTTCTTTCTTTCTTTCTTTCTCTCTCTGTTTCTCTCCATCTCTCTCTCCCTCCCTCCCTCATTTCCTCCTTTTTCTTTCTTTTTGCTGTCATGATAGCAAGGCAATAATTTTTTAATTAAAGCTTTTTATTTTCAAAATATATGTATAGATAATTTTCAACATTCATCCTTGCAAAACCTTGTGTTCCAAATGTTTTTTTCCTTCCTTCCCTTCATCCTCTCCTCTAGATGCAAGTAATGCAATATATGCTAAAAATGTACACTTCTTCTATACATATTTCCACAATTATCAAGCTTCCATAATTTTCACAACCTAAATTTCGCTTTTAAATGCAAGTAATTTTGTTACTTTTGAAAATGCAAAGAAGAAATGAAGAATAAGTATTAGCAGTTCTACCTGGCACTTTTTGGTCTTGCTCTTATGTTTATTTGCCAAGGAAGCAGGAATATGACAAGAGTTTTTGATTGCTGCAGAGCCCAAGATGAATGTCCTTGAGTCCCTCATCTGCTTTCTGTTCTGCTTACCTTGCTGCTCTCTGCTATGAAATTCTGGTGCTAGATGTTCCAACCACCATGTTGCTGAGTGTCTTTGCTCCTGCTGCTTTTGCTATGGTGATCTGTCAATGAATCTAGCAATTTTGCTACAATGAACTGCTGGCTTTCAGTTTCTCTGTGACTTTAGGGGGTGGAGTATGCAAACTAATTAATTTGATAGCTCCCAAGGATATCCTTAGTTCTTTAAAAATACAATCCCACAACTAAGTATATCTAAGAGCCTTTTTTGTACTTGGCACTAATTGATGGGACAGAAAGGCTTTTTTTTCCAGAAAATAAAATAGATGATCTAGTCTATACTGAAATCATTAGGACTTTTAATTTCGTCTCTTTAAGATAAGACCCCCCAAACACCCAAGAGAATGAGGTACAGAAAAAGCAAAAGCTACATTTATTTGCATAAATACATGAATATATACACATTTATCTATACATGCACATGGGCTTTGTGATCTTAGAGCTATTCATTTATATACACATCGGCATGTGAATTTATAGTACACACATATCCATTTTTACTCATATAAATACATGCAAACATCTATATGTAGCATATAGATTCTGTACTTACTTTAACATGGTCAGCTAGTCTAGATTTTCCTCTGAATTCTAGGGTACCTTGAGGTGCTCCAGGTGCTTTTTTTCTATTGCTACTATTGGCCTAGTTTCCCTACTATTAGGGGACTAGTGACTGTCACTCCAGTTCCATTTAAACATTTGACATTTATCAATCTCTATAAAAGGATATTTAATTACTTCTAAGATACAACAAGAACTAATATGTAAATCCCAATGCTGTGTATATGAGAAGGGGGAGAGAGGAAACTCAGTTTTATTGGAGAATAGGCTTAATTTAGCTCAGGATCTCTATAATATGGACCCTGCAAAATTCACATGTAGAAGCAGTATCATTGCAAGATGACTTTTTTCATCCACAGCTGGGCTGAGATCCCAAAGATCATTCCTTGCTCTTTGAGGCACTGATGCTATACTGGCTGCAAACAAATTCTACAATGACAGTATGTTGAGGTGTCCTTTGTCCTTTATGAATTTGTAACATCTTAGATCCTACTCTCCACTGGTTATCAAACTTCCCCCAAGAGAGCTGAGGCAGAAATGTAGAAATGTAATGGTCTTTTTGGAATGACTCAATCAAACAGCTTCATCTTCACTACATCATTTACCAGTTATAGATGTCCTATCTTTCCAAGGCAGTTCCTTTATATGTCATCATAATTTTCCTATAATCACCTCACTAGCCTTGTCCATTGGTGAGAAACCATCTGAGACAAGTGTCTGACTCCTTGTTGTTGTTCATTCATCTCAGTTGTATTCAATTTTCTATGTCACCATTTGGAATTTGTTGGGGAAAGTATTGGAGTGGTTTGCCATTTCCTTCAACTCAGTTTACAAATGAGCAACTGAGACAAACAGGGTGGAGTGACCTGCCCAGGATCCCACAGCTAGTAAATATTTGCGCTCACATTTGAATTCAGGTATTCCTAACACTACACTTTGGCTGGAACTCTATCCCAAGATACTCATGTGTGTGTATGTGAATGTACATTCATGTGCACATGTATGTGTGTGTGTGCATACATACACATATAAAGGCACACATTATTCTGAACTAGCAATACCTTCTATAAGAACGTTTTTTACAAAATAAGTATATATCTACATCTGTATCTATATTGGCTTCTGCTGAAAATAGACTAACTCAGAATCTTCATCAAATGAATCCAGATTGAGCCACTTTCCCCATTTTTAGTTGGCTTGCAGTTTTTTCCCATAGGTGTATGTCTCCTTATTTTTTTCTGTCGTATTTTTAATTCTATGGTTTATAAGAAAAAATGTAAACTAAAGAAATATGTATAAGTTGTAAGTTCTTAAAGAGCACACGTGTGTGCTGGACTATCCGAGCACTCTTCTCTTAAATGGAGTAGGCTGCCAGGGTCATACTTACCAGTCTTTGGAGCCCACCTGGATAAACATAGAGACGAGACAATTGGGAGGTACAAGCAGTCTTCTTTATTCAGATATTCAGGAAGCAAGAGAGCAATTCAGCTCAGCATGGTCTATTTATCCCTCTTCTCTTCCACGATAGCCTGTGTAGAGCCATTTGGCAAATGCTACAGGTGGAACACCAGGAAGGAGGTATGTGGAGATGGCATTGGACCAAAGGAGGAGATTTAGATAGAGAACATGACCCTCACCACCTCAAGGAGCTTCTTCAGGTTCCTTATACTACTACATGGCACAACCTCCTGCCTCACGGGCTGCCCCTTCTGCTTCCTGGGCCCTGCCCTGCCCAAGCTGAAAGACTATATGGCTCTTCTCAGAGAGAAGAATGTCCCTAACTATGTCAAGGATAGTTAGTATTATTTCAATAGCTGTCAGTATGGGGAAATTAAGCTTTTCAGGATAAATCAAGGCCATAATGAAACAGGATCAGTTCTACTGAAAAGCAAAATTATATGTGGTAAAAAAAAATAAAAATAAAAGATAGCAATAAAAAACCTCAACATTTCTGTGAAATAGATTAATTAATTCTCGGGGAAAAAAAGGGTTTTAGAGGACCTGGTTAGGCACAGATTTTTATTTCTTTACAATGTGTTACAAACTTTAAAGTATTAAGTAGCTCAAGAATATCAGTTAAAAAGATACTAATCATTGCTACAAAGGAAAAAACCCACATCACAAGTAAAACAACATAAAACCCAGAGCATTGAAGACAAGAAAAAAAAATTTATACTGAAGAAACTCAATTTTTCATTCAAGGCCATATCAAAATTGCTTTTGGAAAGGTTCCAGGATTGTGTGTATAATTTGAATGACTCATCAAACTGAAGAATATTCACACCAAAATAATTTTAAGGAATTTTTTTCAAACCTTAAGTAGAAAATTCTGTCCCCATTGAAGAAATGAGAAATTCTAATAAATATGTTTATTTAATGAAAGGACATATTGTTCCAGAATTATACAAATTCCCAAATGTAATTGGGATAGTGCAGCATGAGCTTTCCTTTTATGACATTTGGTTAAAAGGGTGCTTCACAATGATAAAATAAGGAATATGTATAAAAATCCTGTGAATTCCATGGTAAATTATGTAAAACAATTGATTTTTTTTATCAAAATAAAATATATTTCATATAAATTAGGGTTTTCAATTATGTAAAAGGTATATTTTTTATATCTAGCTATATACTTAATCATTTATCTGATCCATAATGATTTTCATATTAAGATCCATGTGTATGTATATGAATGTTGTCTTTATGATATATATGACATGAACATGACATTTTCCATCACAGTTATATACCAAATTTACATATATATTCATTCATGCATTTAATTGCACATGTATACATATCTGTGTGTACAGATGTGTGTATACACACACATACACTTAATCACAGACATACACAATTGGCTTGAAAGAGGATTATTAACTTGGAAGAGAATAATAAATTTGAATAACCTTTGGAAAAAATGTTTCTTTAAGGTCTTCTTTGATTTAGATTTGGCTATGTGTGTATTTCCTCTAAGAGAGTGGTAAGCATGTTATTTCATACCCTATTTTGTTCAATATCAGAAACATAACTATTTTATACTAAGAACCAAACTAAGGATGTTCTTATACATGTCAATCGTTCTCATAAAAATTGTATACAGATGGGAAAATAGGCATGCAAATTACTAGTTATTGATCTCTTCTCAGTCAACTTTTTGACGTTAATAAAGTTCTTATATTTTTCATGAGTTAAAAATAATTTTCCAGATAAACTTATAAATCAATTCCTCAAGACACTCATAATTATTTCTCCTTGAATACAAATATCCTCTATGTATACTAGAAAAAATCTTCATATTTTATGTTGTTTTCTTTGGTTAATTCTATCTTTTCTATATGTCTATGATTTCTTTGACATTATTTCTACCTTTTCTATAGGTATATCTATGATTTTAGAGGTTTTATGGAAGTTCCACTTTCCTTGGTGATATAAAGTTTGCTCTAAAACTCTGTTCTCCCTCTTTTCCCTCTTCTCCTCTTTCTCCTCCATTTTCTCTTCCTTCTGTTTCTTTATTTTCATTTCTTCCATTTTTACTTTTAAATGCTATCAATATGATTTTATTTACACATCTTAACAAGCTTCCACTATGTTAATATTTTACACAAATAGCTTCTTTGTAATTTATGAGACAATATTGTTCATAATCATCCATTACTCTTCTAGACAAACTTTTTATTGATGAACTTGTTTTCAAGATCAGTTTTCTCTTCATCTCCTCTATTAAATACAGTCATCTAACATTTAAAGGTCTTTGTCTTTTGACCCCTTCCAACTCTTCTACTCTTTTTATAGCTGATTATCTTTCATACATTTAATAGTTTCACTACTATGATGCACCCTTCATTTTCCTTCTCTGTCTATTCACTATGTATGGAATGCTCTCCCTTCTCATCTCAAGCTTTTAATTTCACTCTCTTTCAAAACTTACTTTCCACAGGAGGCTTTCTATAGGGGACATGCCCTTTTTTAATTGACCTTCCAGCTAATTTCTATATGTCTTTCATATTCCTAAGTATTTACATGCTCTCTCCCAGATTAATTGTGAATTCCTTAGGAGATAATTGGTGTGTGTGTGTGTGTGTGTGTGTGTGTGTGTGTGTTTTGTTTATTTGTTTGCTTGCTTAGCATAGTGCCTAGCACATAACAAGAGCTTAATGTAAGTCTATTGACTGACTGATCAGTGTTTTTGCTGGCTACCTTTCAATTTGTCAAATACATCAAGTGTCAACTGACTAATGTATTTTTAAGGCTCTTTCAATCTCCTTATTTTGGTAATGGATTTTCATTCATTAAATTGAGATATGAAACTACTTTTTATATATCCATTTTACATTTTTCATCAACAATTCAGTCTCACTTATCTCTGATTTTAGACATCATTTCAACTTTCATCTCAGTTTTTTTCACTTCATAAAATGTTGAGGTTGAGTTATAAGATCTCTGAAGTATGTATCACTGAGCTTGTGATTCTGGATAATATATGTATAAATTGGTTGTTGGAATCATTCCAATTATATATTTTCCCTATTTTTATTCTTAGTTCTAGCTTTCAACTAATTTATGTTTTGCTCCAATGAATCAGTCAGACTGTATTCATATAACAAAAATCAGTATTGAGCATTCTTCTCTGTTAAAGTGTAATCAATTTCTTTTGTCTTTGTATCAGTGAATCCCCCCAAACTACCAATTATTTTCCTGAAGAAAGGATTCATAGTGTATAGATGCATGACTCCTCTGTAATTTACAAATCGTTGAAATTTCTTATTCCTTATTCCCGATCCATATTTACCAATATATTTCTTGCTATTTTCATTTCTTTCTACCTTTTCACTAAAATAATTCAATATGAAATATGTTATTTAATTTGGAGGAGTTTATCAAGTTTGTTGTAGCATTTCTTTGTATCTTTATCCTGTTCAATGGAACTTGATCTATAAGCTGCCATTATTTTTATCATGGTCTTTTTGGAAATTCTTATCACAAGCATTACATTATGAGATGCTCAAAAAATTGGGGAAATATGATTTTTTAAATAAAACCATCTCCTCTAATTATTTATTTGTGTCTTCTGGGAGAACTTAGAAGTTATCCTTTTATTAGTTACTGTTTCTGACTTTCTTTTGATTGTGTTTATGGTAGGATTATCACGATTATATAATTTAGTTCTTTAGATATTGATTATTGGACAAGAATCTTAAATGTAGAGTGCCAATCTCTAAGGCAATGTTTATGTATGATCTAAAATTTGTGGAATTTTTAGTATTCTCAACTACAAACATAAAAGAAAATCAAAGGGGCTACAAACAATTGAGGAGTATTTAATTTTTTTTTTCATATGCTGCCATGGCCAAAGCATCCATTACCAACTAACCAGCCTATCCAGAGTTGTCTAGAATGGTCTTAAGAGAGAAGTCTTTTCAAGAATGGTAGCTTTTGTTAGTTTTCTCTTCTTAACAAAGCTATTCAATACACAGAGTCAATTTCATCTCTAAAAAAAGTACAGAAGTCGAATTTGTACCCAATATTATTTGCAGAAAACTACAAAGTAAAATTACTTATAATAAAGATAACTGTAAATGTTCAAGAGGAAAAAAAATATACTTTGAGCTCTTTGCAAATGAAGCAAATATGAAGGTTTTTTTTCACAAATTAGAAAATGCCAGACAAATATAAGGTAGAATATTATCATTATTAATACTAAAACTAATATTCTACTTACCCTAGTATGACAATCATATTATTGCCATAGATATTATATTCCATAGATAATAGCAGAGGGAATATTTATATTATAGATTATCTATATTGTAATATTATAATGGATTATCTATATTAAATTTTCCCTCTGCTATTCTAGAGTACAAGCCATCCGTTTTTGTTTGTTTTTTATCCTGTATTATTCCTGTCCATGTTCTTTTATAGATGGTCCTCATAGTCTTTTCTATGGGTGTTTTTTTATTCTGTGAATTCTAATGGGGAACTCTTGTTATTCTTCCATTGTGCCATATGATTAGCCAGACTCTTGTTCCAGGTATACATATAATAATAACTATTATGTCTATACTAGAGCATTGGTCACCATTGGAAATGTGCTACAACCTTCTTGTGCCTACCATGTGTTTAGTGTTTCCACATTGAAATCCCTCTGAGAATTTCTCAGGAAACATATTTTTCTGAATCTTGAGAAAAACCAGTCTCAATTATATTTCTGTAAAATTATAATTCTGTAAGAATTAAAGCTTAACAATCAATATAGTGATATTGCTGGTTCAAATCCCTCTTCCATATGAAATGCAGCATATTGGAGGTATTGAATTTGAAATCAAGACCTGACTTCAGTTCTACTTCTGGCATTATCAAATATGGAATCATGGAAAATTCACAAAACTTCTCTTTACCTATGTTTATCTGTTAAAAATAAAGAATAAGTATATTCTTTGGGCTTATTGTGAAATCAAAGGAGAATGCACACACACACAACACACACATGTACATTATAACATTCATGTACATATGTAGCTTTTCCAACTTTATAATGTGTAATGTAAATCTAGTTTATTATGATTATTGAGGCACATTTACAAAATAAGTATGTACTAGAAAAACTGGACATTTTTATCATACATATTTAGTTAAATTTGGATCAGCTTGATTACTATATAACTTTCTGGACCATAACTTTAAAGTAAATTTGATGTATAAATACAGCTTAGGAATTTCTGCCCTTCCTCTTGATTCTCTGGGTTTTCATTAAATTTCTGATTATGAATTTCTAGCTTTATTGTAATATGATAATTTTGAGGTAGCATGTAGAGAAAAGATAAAAAAAACTAATCAGGCATCAGACACATTTTTAAAAGACTGGAAACATTCATTTATTTTTGTGTTCTCCTGTTTCTCCTCAAGAATTTAAAAGAAGAAAGACAATATTTTTAAAACTGGGTAAGAATTTTAAATCAATAAAGGTTAAGAGTTCTGTTAGATAAGGAGTTTTGTGAGTCTCTGATGTACCACACTGACATTCCAAGATAGAGGTAATAAAAGGTCTCTTTTTTATGTTAGTTTCAAAGAAATGCATTATCAAAATGTCACCCATTTGGAATATGCACTTCTCTGTACTTATCTACAGTTCTTATGAGAGACTGGAAAATTCATAGTTAAACCCAATGATTTCCAGGATCTCTTTACCTTAAGGTAAGTGAGCTTTCTGCCTTAAAATTGTCAGGACCTGACTTTTTGAAAATAGGCACCTGTCATTTAAATTCTTTCCTTTGCTCTCTTACTCTTCTCACTATCTCTGGGCAATATCACTATTCTAGATTCAATTATCATCTTTGTGCACATGATTCTTATATCTATGTGTGTAGATAGCTCTTGTCTCCTCTTTGAACTTATAGCCTTATATTACCAATTTCCTGTCCAGTATATACACTGAAAGGTATAATTGGCATTTCAAATTTGCATATAGTTAATTTCCCCCTAAAAAAAACCCTACCCCTCTTTGAAACTTCCCAAATTTTATATTGATAGTATTACCATCCTTTATTCTACCATCAAAAGTCATTGGTTCTGTATCATTTCCAATTGATGTAAGGAGATGGTTTTTTCTGTCTTAGACATGTAAGTACAAAGAGGCATCCTTTTCTGGAATAAATCTGTTTTATTAACATAGAAAGTTTGTTGGTTAGTGTATCCCCTTTTTTGATAATTTTCTTCAAAATATCAAATTATTAAGCTGGAGTGATTATATATACTATATATATTCATAGAATATATATATATATATATAAGAAGTGGTCAGTGTAAGTGTATATATACATATATATGTATATAGATATCTATATCTCTCTCTATATACACTTGCACTGACCACTTCTCTGGTAATTTTAACATTATACAATTAAATTTGAATTTTAAAATCATTGAATCAACTGATGCTTGCAGTAAAAGTTTCTTCAGTAACATAGCATTTTCTTTCACTATCTTAAATAGACATGAAACTTTTATCTGATGGCTTTTTTTGCTAAGAGAAATGTGTTTTTTGTTTGTTTGTTTGTTTGTTTGTTTTGGTGAGGCAATTAAGGTGTTTTGGTGAGGCAATTAAGTGGCTTGTCCAAAATGTCTGAGGTCAGATTTAAACTCAGGTCCTCCTGACTTCAGGGTGCTCTATTCACTGGGTCACCTAGCTGTACTGAAATGTGTTTGTTTGTTTTTTAAATTTAAATCTTCAATCCATACAACTAAATGATACTCCACTTTTCTCATTTTAATACTTATTTATATTTCTTATAGTAGTTTTCAAACCACAAAACAAAACAAAATAAAAACTGTTGTGACTTTGCCTTTTTTATCTTATTTTAGCTTCAAGTTTTATAATATTAAATACCATAGATTCAGGCATTCTAACAGCTAATACCATTTTTGAGTTGGAATTATAATCATATACATGCCACTCAGTTTTCAATGATTTTTTTTCCTAAAAAAAGCAATCTTTTCTTTTTTGCTGAAAGTTTTTCCAACTGAAGTAGTTTTTCTTTAGTCCCTTTTGTTAATAGCTTTAAAAAATCATCTCAGTGCAGTAATGTTATGCAGCAACAGATTACATCCGCAAATAACAAATACAGATGTATAGTAGTGCCTTAAAATTCTTGCCTTGTTCCTGTTAAACTAATTGAGTATTAGCTTCTATTAAATATGAGGCCTGATATTATTTTATAATTTTCTCTTAATCCGATTTCACATTATTTGAACTCTCAATCAGGACTTGACTATAGTCTAATAGAGAAAATAACAAGTACATAATTAGGTAGATATATCTATTTCTATTTATGTATACATATGTCTGTGCGAGCAATACATATAACATCAAGATGTTCATGATTATGTGTGTATGTATATACATGTATATATCTAAACTTACATATATGTGTGTGTGTATGTATATATACACATATATAAACATAGAGTAGATTGAAGGCACTATGAGAGGAGAAGGCCTTAACATCAAAGGAGAAAGACCTGCTAAAGTTAGTAGAATTTGAAATAAATCTTGAAGGATTTCAGGGAAACTAAAAGACAGAGATGAGGAACTTGATGGACAACAACTTCTAAGTCATGGAGATGAGAGATGGATTGCTATCTGTAAGGAATTTTATGTAGGTCAGTGTGTTGAAACATATAATATGTGAAAGAGGGCAAAGTGTAAGAAAACTGGAACTGTAGGAAGGAGATGGGTCATGAAGAGCTTTAAATCACAAGGAATTTATAGTTGATTTTTGGAAGTAATATGGATCAAATGGAAATCCACTGGAGCAGGGGACTGACAGGGTCAGATTTACTCTTTTAAAAAAAATCACCTTACTATCTAAATCAAGTTTAGTTGCATATGAACAAATCCATTAGGAGGGAAGACCAGTTAGAAGGGCATTCTTCTTAACATATTTAACATGTATTGGTCAACCTGCCATCTGGGGGAGGGGGTGGGGGGAAGTAAGGGAAAAGTTGGAACAAAAGGTTTGGCAATTGTCAATGCTGAAAAATTACCCATGCGTATAATTTGTAAATAAAAATAAAAAACTTGTAAAATTTTTTTTTAAAAGGGCATTCTTCTTCTCCTCCCCTTCCCCTTCCTCCTTCTCCCTCTTCTCTTCCTCCTTCTCCTCCTCCTCTTACCCCTCCTCTTCCTTCCTCTCCTCCTTCCCCTCCTCCTCCTCCTCCTCCTTTCCCTCCTCTTCCCTTTCCTTCTTCCTCTCCTTCTCTCTTCCCTCCTTCCACTTCTCTTCCCCTTCTGTTAAGGACCATGACTAAGTGAAAGGGCAGGTCAATTCTCCCAGAGTCTCCACAGCTGTGAATCATAACACTTGAAGGAGTTGGAAAGCAGACTTTGCAGATGTTGCTTGTGGATTGGGAATGAAATAAATTGGAAGCAAGAGGAGAGAGGTCAGAAAAACGCAACTGCCTCTTAGGCTCCTTGTATCATCATTACCCTCTCACATGAAGAGATGCATTCTACAGGTCTGAGTTAGATCTCCAGCAGCCATTGGCAGGTGACTCCTGTATCACAACACTCTTCCTTTCCCCCCCTCCTCCTTTCCCTCCCTCCTCTTACCCCTCTTCTTCCTCCCCCTCTTCCTTCCCCTCTTCCTTCTTCTTTCTTTTTCTTCTTCTATTGCTTCTGTTCTGCTGCTTCTACTTCTGTTGTGTAATATTATCCTTACAAGTTTAGCTAAATGCAACATCCACCTTCTGATGAATTCTTTTGCTCTCAAAAAATCTAGTTTTGTGAGGCTATCATTTTCTTTTGCTATAGAAGGAACTTGAACCAAGGTTTTCTTGAATCTGAAGCTATCCAAATTAATATTTCAAAATTAATTGGATTATGTGAGTAATTAATTTTGTCCAAATTGCTTAATGCCACTTTTAAAATAGCTTTTTATTTATGAGTGCCACTTTTTTTTTACTATGTGACTTACCAAAGTTACTGTTGGCAAAATTTTGGAAGGACAAAGATCATTAACCAAGATATAATCAAAGCAAATACACAACAATGTGATTAACCTAAATCTTCAGATCTAAAAAAAAACTCTCACCTCATACCATTCTTCTCAGTAAGTTTAATTTTAAATTTCATATATATGATATTTTTGGATGCAAATATCCTAGTTAGCAGATTACACTAATAGTTAAACCAAATCATAACACAGAAAAATGTTCATCAAATATTTTAATTATTGCAACAAGGAAAGCATTTTGTTATCATTCACACCTGATTGCAGAAGTTTAAAAATATTTCAAAAAGCAGACTGCATTCATAATTATAGACCTCTTACTCTGGTTTCATTGTTTGCCTCGATTTGAATAATATTGGATTTGTGTGGGTTTATTTTCCTCAATGAATGGGTATCTGTATGAATGTAGCTCTATATTTTTGTAAAGCTATATTAAATCACCTAATTATTAATATGTATGCAAGTGAGCCAAATGAAAAACAGAGACAAGATCACAGAGTGTATAGAGAAAGCACAAGATTTGAAAAATAAAATTGTTAAGTACTGCAGTTCAGGAAGACCTACAGAGACATGGGAAGCAATTGAAATACATTGAGAGTAATTGTGCTGCTTTCTAAGGATGTCTGTAGCACAAAGCTCTCTGTCAATGCTGGTAACAGCAAGGACAAGAATAACAACAGCAATGGCAATTATTTATGTAGCATGTTAAAGCTTGCAAAACACTCAATAGAGATTATTTCACTGGTTTCTTATAACAACCCTATTGGGTAGATGCTATAATTACCCCCATTTTGTAGATAAGGAAAGTCTAAGAGAAGTTAACCCTGGTATCACAATTATTAACTGAAGTACAATTTGAACTCAAGGTTTCCTGACTCCAAGTATAGTATAATACTATCTACCATGTCACATAGTTGCCTGTGTAATTGTACATTGAACTCCATGTTCCATGAGATTTATGACATGACTCCAAATCAATATGGATTCAGAAGGTGATCTCTGGACCTAATAAACAGGACCTAAAGATGTCTGTGTATACTCAGTAGGTCCAGATCTAACAAGGTGATAAATAAAGCTATTTACAATTCCCTTTTATTTGCTCCTGATTATGCTTGAGACTCTAAACTTGTTCAAAGTAATTTTATTAAATCTAAGGAAACTAAGGAAACATTTGATAGCCCTTTTACCCACTGATTCTTGGAATTAACTTGGGACTTCCAGAAATTGACTGTCATATATGACTACCATTACCAGGAATGTTTAATTTTGTCAGCATAGAGAAGATGGTCAGAGACCTTACTAGGATTACTTTATATTTTGGGATAGATTTATTTCCGTGAAAGCTAAGGGCCAGTTACTTTGGTCCAAAGGACCAAAGGAGGAACACTATCCTTGTGGCTACATGGCTTTAAAGGCAAATCAGCAAAAACTTTCAAACCCTCAAAATTAGCTCTGAAAACAGCAGTATAAAAATGTCTGAATCTAGGGATAGTTCCCACCCATCTCCCTCTTGGGAATACAGTCCAATGTTAACTTAAAATTCAAAGGCAAGAAATACGCTGGAAAGACAACAGCAACAAAAGAACCTGATTATAAAATTACCATGGTTATAGGGAAGATCGAGTCACAAACTCAGAAGAAAATACCTATGTCAAAATTAGTATAGACAAAGCTTTAAAAATGTGACTTGGACTTAAGCCCAATAAAAATTCCTGGATGAGCTCAAAGATAATGTGGAAATCAAATAAGGATACTAGATACTGGAAGCAGCACATAAAATAGCACCTTCAGGTTTTAGGTCTGCTGTTTTTTCACCTCTTCTAGAATGCATTTTGTTGTAAAATTAATGAGCTTCCTTCAATGGGCAGTTTTGGCTGCCCCTAGTCAGAGCCTGGGTCCAAATGCAAAGTAGGGTCCTGGTGCCAGCCCAAACACAGTGTCCCAGGCCAGGTGGATTTCTACTAAGGCTTTTCCCTATCCCTGATCTCCACGAACCGGTTTCTGGACTTCAGATCTGTGAATGCATGTCAAAAAACTTCATTTATGTTTTTGCTGCAGGAATTGCCAGTGAGACTGGCAAACATAATGAAAGATATGTCTCCTTCCAAATAATCTTCTAAAAACACCTTCAGTTCAAATGGCACAGAGCTGGTACATTCAGGACACAGAGCTTCTTGGATGTCAGGATAAAAGTGCTGGAGATGCTAAAGCTCTTTATGACTGCAGAAACCGTGACAAGTCTACAGAATCAACATAATGATATCATTCCTATCATGGCTTAAGGTGTGATTGAATATAAGAAAAGCTTTGGTGCTGATCCAGCAATCAGCCAGCACTTTTATTGTTTGATGGAAAAGAAAAATGAAGTTCAACTCATCGAAAACATTTTGGAGGCATTAATCCAAATTGTAATTATGGTTATTAAAGAAATGCAAAGTGTTATTGTGATTTATATTATATTAATTTTTCAGAATTAGAACTTGAAGAATTCAATGTAAAATTACCAGGACAGGTCATGCAAGTGGTTTATGTACCTCCACATCTCCATCATATGGTATCTGAAATTTTCAAGAGTGCAAAAAGAACAATGGGACATTGCTGACAAAAGTGTTTCCCCTTCTGTTCAGGTTCATGAAATATTGGGTAATAAAGACTCAACTGTGGAAGGTGAGTGATGATGGAGGTGGTATTCCTTTGGGGAAAATCAATAAACTCTTCAGCTATATGTTTAATTGTATATCCTTTTTATGCTGAGATAGCGTAAGCTTTACCCCAGCTGGATTTTGGTTATGGATTGCCCATATCTTGACTTTATACATGGTACAGTTAAGATTCCTGAAATTGTATTCCTTAGGAGGTTATGGAACAGAAACTGTTACCTACAAATAAGGCCTTATAAACAGTGAATCTTGGTATATAATAAAACTGCTTGGCAACATTATAATACCAGTCATGAGGCAGATGATGGTGTGTGCCAAAAGAAATGACCATGTTCTGCAGTGCATAGTGTATCTAGGCCATCAGAAAACAAAACAAAACAGGTTTCTAGTATTTTATTTGAGAGGGACTTTGGAAAACTGTTATATCAAATATTTCACATCTGATTTTCTCATTCCTTGACTGAGTAAAATATATGGAAACGGAATTCATGGGTATATTTCAGGTCACCTAAAGCTTTGAACTGTACCATTTAACCGTAAGAATACAGAAAATTCTATTTACTATGTACATTTACTTTTAACTACTGCAACTGTGACTAATGTATTTTGCTTCTTTTTAGTAGACTTCAGGGATGAGGTATCAGGTATAGAAGTCTTCAGGTTCCTTGTGGGATCTATGCAATTTATCTTAGATTTTTCATTTATTTCTAGTAAAAGCACGTCCCTAATTATACTGATTAATTGATTAACTACCTTTTTATAATCTGGAAAATCTTATTATGCTTTATTTAATTCTGCTTAAGAATGAGAGTAAATTTAAATTATTTTCATGTTAATCAATAACTGCCTATTGGTTGCACATATAAAGGCAGAAAATTATTACCCTGTGGATTTAATGCCAACTGCTTTTTATGATTTCCTTTTGTAGTTGACTTAGAGATACTTATTTTCTCTTTCTGAACAATCAATAACTTGTTCTTTCTGTGTTCATTCAAGATTCTGTGAAATTTACACTGAACATTCTTTTAATTAATTTCAAGAGGAAAATTTTTATTGCTAAATTACTAGCAACCTTAACAAAATCCTCAAAAATTTTGGGGGATAGCTATTTACTATATGATTATAATTTGAATATTGCAAAAATTTCCTGTGGGTCTGTTTGCCTCAAATCTCTCCCTTCCTGTTTCTCCTCTATTCAGCTACTAACGGGATTTTCCTAGATTACAGATTTGATAGTGAATCTTCTTATCCTCCACTCTACAACTTAACAAATTTCAGTAGCTTCCTATTGACTCCCGAAGCAAATACAAAATTTTCCATTTGGAATTTGAAGCCATTTGTAACCTAGTCTCTTTTAACCTTTCTAATTTTCTTACACCTTTTCTACCCTCCCCAACATACTAATAGGACACCATGTCTGGATTAATCATTATTTTTTTTCTGGCTGTACTCTAAACCTGGAATACTCTCCTCCTCTACTCTGATTACTGACTTCCTTGAGTTTTTTTAAGAGCCAACTTAAATTTATCAAATCCCACCTTCTATAGGAAGCCTTCCCCCAATCTTCTTAATTTTAGTACCTTACCTGCATTAATGATTTCTTATTTACTTTATAAATAAATAATATGGACAACTTGTTTTGTCCATATTTATTTACATGTTTTCTGTTTCCCCCCATTCAAATGTAAAATCCAAGATTCTTAAGGGTAATATTGTTTTTTGCCTCTTTTTGTATCCTCAGTACTCGGCACATTGCCTGGAGCATAGTAGACATTTAATAAATGTTGATTGATTGAAGTGGTTCCCCCATATCTGAAATTCATTCTCTTCTCACTTTTGTCTCATTTATTTCTTGTTTTCCTTCAAAGTATACCTTGTGCATGACCTTCTGAATGAAGTGTTTCCTGCCCCGATTTCTTCCAACTGTTTGTACTAGCTCTCTTGAAATTTCTTAATATGAAATTTCACTTAATATTCATTTACATGGTGTATTTACCAGTAGAATGAAATCTTGACTACTTTCTTTCTTTTTTTGCATCCTGAAAATCTAGCATGAAACTTTTTACTTTATAAGAACTGGGCATCTTCACTGACTATTTCTCATGCCTTGAAATATATTCCCTCTTTATTTTCAAATTCTGGCTTCTGTCAAATCTCAGCTAATGTACCACTTTCTTACAAGATACTTTCCCCAGTCCTCCATAATCTTATTTCCTTGCCTCTGAGATTATGGATCCTTTATATAGCCCATTTGTATCTAAATGTTTTTAAGTTATCTTCATCCTTAGACTGTAAGCTCCATGATATCAAGGACTGATTGTTTTTGTGTTCCCAGCATTTAACACATTATTTAACCAAAAGTTTTTTTAATCTTTTAAAATTTATTTCATTTTTAATTTATGGAATAAAACAAATATCTCTATATAAAAAAAAAGATGATTGAACACAAACCTGTACATTTTTTATGTAAAAGTTGTTCTTCCCTTTAGATATATAATAAAGTTATTATGTAACTTTCTCCATTTTTTTTCTTCTCCCCTCCCTCTGAGGCTACCAATAGATTCAACTATATATGTCATATATATATGTAAAATCATTTCATACATACATCTATTTATCAGTTCTTTCTTTGGATGTAGATAGTATCTTCCATCATATGTCCTTTGTAGTTAATTTGGGTATTTCATAATAGTCAAAATGTGCACTCAGAGTTATTCTTAAAACGTTATTGCTGTAACTGAATACAACATTCTCTTGGCTCTGCTCATTTCATTTTTTGTTATTTTGTGCAATTTTATCCATGTTTTTCAAGGATCATCCAGCTCATCATTTCTTATAGCACAGTAGTATTTCATTATAATCATATCCTACAACTTGTCAGCCATCCTCCAGTTGATTGGCATCCCTACAATTTCCAGTCTTTGCCACCAAAAAGAAAGCTGTCATAAATATTTTAGAACATATAAGCTCTTTTCCCCTTTCTCTAATCATCTTTGGAAACAGACTCAGTAGTGGTATTGCTGTGTCAAAAGGAATAGGCGGTTTAAGAAACTTTTGGGCATAATTCCAGATTGTTCTCCAGAAGGGTTGGATCAGTTCTCAATTACATAGTGAATTAATATTTCATTTTTCCATATACACCCTCTAACATTTTTCTTTTTTCTTTTAGTCATTTTAGCCAACCTGATACGTATAAAATGATATCTCAAGATTATTTTAATTTATATTTCTCTAATAAATAATGATTTAGAATATTTTTTCATATGACTATAAACTGTTTTAACTTCTTAATTAAAAAATTTCCTGTTCATATCGTTTGACCATTTATCAGTTGGGGAATGAATAAGATTTAGTTAAGTTCTTTAGATATTTAGGATATCAATTGATAAAACCTGTATAGAAAACATTCTCAATTTTCTTCTTTCCTTCTGATTTTGGCTACATTTGCTTTATTTGCTCAAAACCTTTTTAATTTAATGAATAATCTATTTTGTACCTATTTTGTTCCCTGCTCTTGCTTATTCATAATTTTTTGGTTATCCATGTTTGATAAATAATGTGTTCTATGTTCTTCAGATTAACTTGTAATATCTCTCTTTAAGGCTAGGTCATGTATCCATTTTGACCTTATTTTAGTAGGTGGTATAAGATATTGACCTCTGCCCAATTTCTTCCATAATGCTTTCCAGTTTTCCCAATAGTTTTTTTTTTTTTTTTTTAATAAATTTTTTTTTATTTAATAATTACATTATATTTACACTCATTTCTGTTCCGATTTTTTTTTTCCCCTCCCTCCCTCCACCCCCTCCCCTAGATGGCAAGCAGTCCTTTATATGTTGGATATGTTGCAGTATATCCTAGATACAATATATGTTTGCAGAACCGAACAGTTCTCTTGTTGCGTAGGGAGACTTGGATTCAGAAGGTATAAATAATCCGGGAAGAGAAACAAAAATGCAGATAGTTCACATTCGTTTCCCAGTGTTCTTTCTTTGGGTGTAGCTGCTTTTGTCCGTCATTTATCAATTGAAACTCAGGTCTCTTTGTCAAAGAAATCCACTTCCATCAAAATATGTCCTCATACAATATCGTTGTCGAAGTGTATAATGATCTCCTGGTTCTGCTCATTTCACTTAGCATCAGTTCATGTAGGTCTCTCCAAGCCTCTCTGTATTCATCCTGCTGGTCATTTCTTACAGAACAATAATATTCCATAACATTCATATACCACAATTTACCCAGCCATTCTCCAATTGATGGGCATCCATTCATTTTCCAGTTTCTAGCCACTACAAACAGGGCTGCTACAAACATTTTGGCACATACAGGTCCCTTTCCCTTCTTTAGTATTTCTTTGGGATATAAGCCCAATAGAAACACTGCTGGATCAAAGGATATGCACATTTTGATAATTTTTTGGGCATAATTCCAGATTGCTCTCCAGAATGGTTGGATTCGTTCACAACTCCACCAACAATGCATTAGTGTCCCAGTTTTCCCGCATCCCCTCCAACATTCATCATTATTTTTTCCTGTCATCTTAGCCAATCTGACAGGTGTGTAGTGGTATCTCAGAGTTGTCTTAATTTGCATTTCTCTGATCAATAATGATTTGGAACACTCTTTCATATGAGTGGTAATAGTTTCAATCTCATCCTCTGAAAATTGTCTGTTCATATCCTTTGACCATTTATCAATTGGAGAATGGCTTGATTTCTTATAAATTTGAGTCAGTTCTCTATATATTTTGGAAATGAGGCCTTTATCAGAACCTTTAACTGTGAAAATGTTTTCCCAGTTTGTTGCTTCCCTTCTAATCTTGTTTGCATTAGTTTTATTTGTACAAAGGCTTTTTAATTTGATGTAATCGAAATTTTCTATTCTGTGATCAGTAATGGTCTCTAGTTCATCTTTGGTCACAAATTTCTTTCTCCTCCACAAGTCTGAGAGATAAACTATTCTATGTTCCTCTAATTTATTTATAGTCTCGTTCTTTATGCCTAGGTCATAGACCCATTTTGATCTTATCTTGGTATATGGTGTTAAGTGTGGGTCCATGCCTAATTTCTGCCATACTAATTTCCAATTATCCCAGCAGTTTTTATCAAATATTGAATTCTTTTCCCAGAAGTTAGGGGCTTTGGGTTTGTCAAACACTAGATTGCTATAGTTGACTATTCTGTCTTGTGAGCCTAGCCTTTTCCACTGATCCACTAATCTATTTCTTAGCCAATACCAAATGGTTTTGGTGACTGCTGCTTTATAATATAATTTTAGATCAGGTACAGCTAGGCCACCTTCATTTGATTTTTTTTTCATTAATTCCCTTGAGATTCTCGACTTTTTATTGTTCCATATGAATTTTGTTGTTATTTTTTCTAGATCAATAAAATATTTTCTTGGAAGTCTGATTGGTATAGCACTAAATAAATAGATTAGTTTAGGGAGTATTGTCATCTTTATTATGTTCGCTCGGCCGATCCAAGAGCACTTAATATTTTTCCAATTATTTAAGTCTGACTTTATTTGTGTGGAGACTTTTTTATAATTTTGCTCATATAATTCCTGACTTTCCTTTGGTAGATAGATTCCCAAATATTTTATGGTATCAACAGTTATTCTGAATGGAATTTCTCTTTGTATCTCTTGCTGTTGGGTTTTGTTGGTGATGTATAAAAATGCTGAGGATTTATGGGGATTTATTTTGTAGCCAGCTACTTTGCTAAAATTATGAATTATTTCCAATAGCTTTTTGGTAGAATCTCTGGGGTTCTCTAGGTATACCATCATATCATCTGCAAAGAGTGATAGTTTGGTTTCCTCATTGCCTACTCTAATTCCTTTTATATCTTTCTCGACTCTTATTGCCGAGGCTAGTGTTTCTAATACGATATTAAATAATAATGGTGATAGTGGGCAACCTTGCTTCACTCCAGATCTTACTGGGAAAGGTTCCAGTTTTTCCCCATTGCATATGATGCTTACTGATGGTTTTAAATATATGCTCCTGACTATTTTAAGGGAAAGTCCATTTATTCCTATGCTCTCAAGTGTTTTTATTAGGAATGGATGTTGGATTTTATCAAATGCTTTTTCTGCATCTATTGAGATGATCATGTGGTTTTTGTTTGTTTGGTTATTGATATAGTCAATTATGTTAATAGTTTTCCTAATATTGAACCAGCCCTGCATTCCTGGTATAAATCCTACTTGGTCATAGTGTATTATCCTGGTGACAATTTTCTGTAATCTTTTTGCTAATATTTTATTTAAGATTTTAGCATCAATATTCATTAGGGAGATTGGTCTATAATTTTCTTTCTCTGTTTTCAGCCTACCTGGTTTAGGTATCAGTACCATATCTGTGTCATAAAAGGAGTTTGGTAGGACTCCTTCAATCCCTATTTTTTCAAATAGTTTATATAACATTGGAGTTAATTGTTCTTTAAATGTTTGGTAGAATTCACATGTAAATCCATCTGGTCCTGGGGATTTTTTCTTAGGGAGTTGATTGATAGTTTGTTCTATTTCTTTTTCTGAGATGGGACTGTTTAGGATATTTACTTCTTCCTCTGTTAGTTTGGGCAAGCTGTATTTTTGGAGGTATTTTTCTATTTCATTTAAGTTGTCGAATTTATTGGCATAAAGTTGGGCAAAGTAACTCCTAATTATTGCTCTAATTTCCTCTTCGTTAGTGGTGAGTTCTCCCTTTTCATTTTTAAGACTAACAATTTGATTTTCCTCTTTCCTTTTTTTAATCAGATTTACTAAGGGTTTGTCTATTTTGTTGGTTTTTTCATAGAACCAACTCTTAGTTTTATTAATCAATTCAATAGTTTTTTTACTTTCAATTTTATTGATCTCACCTTTTACTTTTAGAATTTCAAGTTTAGTGTTTGACTGGGGGTTTTTAATTTGTTCCTTTTCTAGCATTTTTAATTGCAAACCCAATTCATTGACCTTCTCTTTCTCTATTTTATACAAATAGGCCTCTAGAGATATGAAATTTCCCCTTATTACCGCTTTGGCTGCATCCCATACATTTTGGTATGATGTCTCATTATTATCGTTTTCTTGGGTGAAGTTATTAATTATGTCTATGATTTGCTGTTTTACCCAATCATTCTTTAGTATGAGATTATTTAGTTTCCAATTATTTTTTGGTCTACTTCCCCCTGCTTTTTTGTTGAATGTAATTTTCATTGCATCGTGGTCTGAAAAGGATGCATTTACTATTTCTGCCTTACTACATTTGAGTTTGAGGTTTTTATGTCCTAATATATGGTCAATTTTTGTATAGGTTCCATGAACTGCTGAAAAGAAAGTGTATTCCTTTCTGTCTCCATTACATTTTCTCCAGAGATCTATCATATCTAGCTTTTCTAGTATTCTGTTTACCTCTTTGACTTCTTTCTTATTTATTTTCTGGTTTGATTTATCTAATTCTGAGAGTGCAAGGTTAAGATCTCCCACTATTATAGTTTTACTGTCTATTTCTTCTTGCAGCTCTCTTAGTTTCTCTTTTAAGAATTTAGATGCTACCCCACTTGGTGCATATATGTTTAATATAGATAGTGCTTCATTATCCATGCTACCCTTTAGCAAGATATAGTGTCCTTCCTTATCTCTTTTAATTAGGTCAATTTTTGCTTTAGCTTGATCTGAGATCAGGATGGCTACCCCTGCTTTTTTGACTTCACCTGAAGCATAGTAGATTTTGCTCCAACCTTTTACCTTTAACCTGCATGTATCTCCCCGCTTCAGGTGTGTTTCCTGTAAACAACATATTGTAGGATTCTGGCTTTTAATCCATTCTGCTAACCGCTTCCTCTTTATGGGGGAGTTTACCCCGTTCACGTTTATGGTTAGAATGACCAATTCTGTATTACTTGCCATCTTGTTAACCCCGGTTTATGCTTTCCTCCCTTCTTTCCCCTTTCCCCCCTTCCAAGTATTAAGCTTGTGAGCACCCCTTGCTTCTCACAGCCCTCCCTTTTTAGTGTCCCTCCCCCCGCCTTAGAGTTCCTCCCCCTATCTTACCCCTTTCCCTCCCAGTTCCCGTATTCCCTTCCGCTTAGCTTATTCCTTCCCTTTCCACTTTTCCCTTCTCACTTTTCAATGAGATGGGAGAAGTTTCACCATAGATTGAATATGTCTTAAGATTTTTCACTTAAAGCCAATTCTGAAGGCAGTAAGATACCCACTATATTCATCCCCCTCCATTCTTTCTCTCAGATATAATAGGTTTCCTATGCCTCTTCATGAGATGTACTACCCCCACTTTACCCTTTTTCTGGTACAATGTCCTTTCCACATCAATTTCTAGAACAAGGTATACATGTATTCTTTATACATCTATATAGTCAAAATATAGTTCCCAAGATTAATCTTTACCTTTTTAGATTTCTCTTGAGTTCTATATTTGTAGATCAAACTTTTTGTTAAGTTCTGGTTTTTTCATCAGAAATAGATGAAATTCGCTTACTTCGTTGAATGTCCATCTTCTTCCCTGGAAAAAGATGCTCATTCTTGCTGGGTAAGTTATTTTTGGTTGCATACCAAGTTCCTTAGCCTTTCGGAATATCATATTCCAGGCCCTTCGATCTTTAATGTGGATGCTGCCAGATCCTGGGTGATCCTTATTGTGGCTCCTTGATACTTGAATTGGGTTTTTCTAGCCGCTTGCAATATTTTTTCTTTCACCTGAGGGTTCTGGCATTTGGCCACTATATTCCTTGGTGTTTTGATTTTAGGATCCCTTTCAGTGGGTGATCGATGAATCCTTTCAATGTTTATTTTTTCCTCTGTTCCTATGACTTCTGGGCAGTTCTCTTTGATGATTTCCTGGAAGACAGTGTCCAGGCTCTTTTTTTCATCATGTTTTTCTGGAGTCCAATGATTCTCAGATTGTCTCTCCTGGATCTGTTTTCCAGGTCTGTTGTCTTCCCCAGAAGGTATTTCACATTTTTCTCCATTGTTTGATTTTTTTGGATTTGCTTGACTGATTCTTCTTGTCTCCTCGAGTCATTCAATTCCACTTGTTCAATTCTGATTTTCAGTGAAGTATTCTCTTCACTCACTTTTTTAAAATCTTTCTCTAATTGTCCAATTGAGTTCTTTTGTTCTGTGGAATTTTTTTCCATTTCGCCAATTTTGTTTTTTAGAGAGCTGTTTTCTGTTTCCAGTTCACTAATCCTATTTTTCAAGGATTTTACTTCTTTATCCACTCTCTCTTTAACTGACTTCTCCAGGCTCTTTTCCCATTTTTCTTCTAGCTCCCTTGTGAGAGCCTTTTTAATCACTTCTATGAGGTTCATCTGTGCTGAGGAACAGATGATTTCCTCCTTTGGGGAATCACCTGGGGACTGCCTGTTTTTAGTCTCCTCAGGATTTAGAGTCTGCTCTCTATCTGTATAGAAGCTGTCAAGGGTTAAAGTCCTCTTCAGCTTCTTGCTCATTCTGTCTATTAATCAGAGACAAACTACCAAAGAAAAACAGAAAAAACTGGAGTCTTTCTTTGGGGGGGGGGGCTGGGTGTGTTATCGAGCTTCCTCTACAGACTGCAGGGGCAGCAGTGAGGCACTAGCAGGACTGTGCTGCGCCTGCGCTCTGAGATCCCAAAGCGTGCTGAGTCACTGAGGGGGGGGAAGGGGGGGGGCCAGGTCCTGAGAGACTCCAGCTGTTTGTGGTTGTGTTCTTCAGCCCCGGTGTTTTTAGCTTCTCTGCTGGGCTGTTGACTTGCTGCAGGTTCCAAACCTGTAGCGAAGCTCTCCCCGCAGAGACAGCTACGATCACTCCCCACCCCCTCTCAGCTCTGCTCCCGTGCTCTCACTGCCGCTGCCCTCAGCCTGCGCCCGATCTAAAACCGCCCCAGCCCTCCAGTAAAGACAGACCTTTCTTGGCGGATCTCAAGGATGGCTTCTCTTGGTAACTATTTGTGGGTTTTTTTCAGTCAAGCATTGATTCAGAGGCTTGTAATGAAGTGGATAGTGAGAGAAAGCGCGGAGCTTATGCAACTGTGAGCCTCCTCTCCGCCATCTTAACCGGAAGTCCATAGTTTTTTTTTTTTTTTTTTTTTTTTAACCAAATGATAATTTTTTTCCTCCTGAGGCAATTGGAGTTAAGTGACTTGCCCAGGATCACATAGATAGAAAGTGTTAAGTGTCTAAGACCAGATTTGAACTCAGGTCCTCCTGACTTTAAGGCTGGTACTCTATCCATTGCACCACTTAGCTGCTCCCAAAAAATTAATTCTTATCCCACATTTTAATTTTTTATTCTTGTCAATTACAAGGTTACAATATTTATTTACTGCTGTAAATTGTATGTCTATTCTGTTCCTCTGATCTAACTTTCTATTTCTTATTCAGCACCAGATAGTTTCATAATTACTACCTTAAAATATAGTTTAAAATTTAAAACTGCTAAATCTTTTTCTTTACAGTTTTTCCTTTGTAATTGATATTTCTTGACTTTTTTTCTTCTAAATGAATTGTTATAACTTCTTTTGAATTCAGTAAAATGATTTGTTGGTAATTTAATTGGGTTGGCATTGAACATATAAATTAATTTAGGCATAAAATTATAATTTAAAATAGTAATGTATTACAAATAAATAATATTATAAAATATAAAATATAATAAATAATAAATACCTGTTAATTGACTAATTGTGAGAGGATGAAAGTTGGAGATATATCAATTAGCCCAAGGACTGATTTGGTAAGATTCTCCCTTAGTAGTAAACAATAACACTGTGTTAAATACAGCCTGCATATGCAAAACCAAATTCATTCAGATGTATACACACACACACACACACACACACACACACACTCACACACTCACACACTCACACACTCACACACACACATACATCCATTTATCTATCTACCTACCTACCTATCTAGTGCACTCACCTGCACTAGAAAAGGTGACAATGTCAGAGGAGAGTAGGGAATGTTTTTGAGAGATATAGCCAAGGTAAAATTAACAAGTCTTGGTTACAGCTTGAATATGGAGTAGGAATGGGGTTTGGAAAAAGTAAAGAATCCAAGATGGCTCCTGGATTGTAAAACTGAGTGATTTGGAGAATAGTGTTATCATATATAATAGTAGGGAAGGTGAGATAGGAATAGGATTAAGTATGAAAGATAATGAGTTCTGCCTTGGACATATTGAATTTAAGATGTCTCTTGAACATACCATTTGAGATGTATGAAAGGCAGTTAGAGATGGAAGCTAACAAGGAATCTGGGTCATAGATAGATTTAAGAATCGCTATATATTGGGTAATTAAATCCATAGGAGTTGAGATGACCAAATAAAATAGTAAAGAGGGGAAAAAAGAAGAGTATCCATGACAGAACCTCGAGGAATAGGTATGGTAATATCTAGCAAAGAAGATAATAAAAGAGCAATCAGATAAGTAGGAGGAAAACCAGAAAAGAATAGTAATCCCCAAAATCTAGAAACTTACTCTCAAGATTGTGTGAGTAATTAAGAGTGTCTGCTGTAGTAGCCTAAAGCTAAATGGATAATCTCAGTAAATTGAACATCAATAAGGTGAGGTTTAGGGGGAAGAGACCACTAGCCCACCTAAGAAAGGACTAATCAGACTAAGTTGAAAATGGAATATGCCAAAGTTTAAAATAATACTCAACAGTCACTGTTATGACAAGAATAGCAAACACAGACAGACAGGTGACATACATTATCACCAATTTGGGAAACATCAGCTCCTGAGCTTTTTGGCTGGGGGTGTTCCAAATCACACAGTCACCCTGAGTACAACCTGAAGAAGGAAACAAATCTCAGACAAGACATCCCTTAAGGTACCATGCCAAGTTTATTATATGATATATGGCTCCCTGGACAGAGCAGCTTCCCAGATTTGGGCATTTCTACCAAGGGCAAGTCGTTCATTCATTCCTGTAAGCCAGGTTTCACTCAAGGAACTGTCCAGGTTTCCAGGGTGAAACATGTGTCAAAGCTCAAAGGAAGGTCTTAAAATCAAGCACAAGGAAAAATGGTCTGCTTTTTTTGTGCCTCTCATTATCAAATACATTCATATGTACATATACATGTATGTGTGTGTGTATATATGTGCGTGTACACACAGAGAAGACATGGGTGTGAATTGAATATGAAGGGACAGTATCTAAAAAAAATAAAATTAAGTGGTGACAGAGAAATGTACTTGGACCAAGGGAAAAGGAGAGATAGAATGAGTTAAATCATCTCACCTAAATAGGCAAATAAAAGCTTTTACAGTGGAATGGAAAATGTGAAGGGGAGTGAGTAAATCTTACTTTTATCAGAATTGGCTCAAAAAGGGGATAACATATAAATTGAAATTGGCATAAAAATCTATATTACCCTGTAAGGAATAGGAAGGGAAGAGGATAAGACAAATTGGTGGGTGATAAGAGGGAAGGCAGATTGATGGAGGTGTAGTCAGAAGTAAAACCTTTTTGAGGAGGAACAAGGTAAAAGGAGAGAGAAGAGAATAAATGGGGAATGAGGAGATAGGATAGAGGGAAATGTTTATAGCAATTGTTATTTATAGCAGTTGTTAACTGTGAAGAATTTAAAGCAAATTTTTTTGACAAAGACCTCATTTCTCAAATATATAGAGAACCGAGTTAAATTTATAAAAACAGGAGTCATGCCCCAATTGGTAAATAATTGAAAGATATGAAAAAGATTCCAGATACATAAACAAAATTATCTATAGTTATATGAAAAATGCTCTAAATTATTGATTCGGAAAATATAAATTAAAGAAATTTGGAGTACTACCTAATACTTATTAGGTTGCAAATAGAACAGAAAAGAAAAATGACAAATATTGGCGGGCATATGCACAACCCCCATTATTGGTGAGGTTGTGCATTGATTCAACTATTCTTTAGAGCAATTTGGAACTACACTGAAAGGGTTATAAAACCCTGCATATCTTTTCATTTAGTAGTAACATTACTAAGTCTGATTTCCAAAAGAGATAAAAAATAAAACCAAAAAGGACCTATATCTATGCAAAAATGTTTATAGCCACTCTTTTCTGGTGGCCAAGAATTAGAAATTAAGGGATGCCCATCAATTGGGAAAGTGCTAAACAAATTGTACCATGGGATTGTGATAGAATATTATTGAGCTATACGAAATCATGAGCAGGATGCTCTCAGAAGAAAATGGAGATTTACATGAACAAAATGAAATGTACTGGGTATAAAGCAGCATTGTGAAATGAAAAATGTTCTCCATCTCTAGAGAAAGAAGTTATGGTGTTTGAATAAGGATCGAAAGATACTTTGTTTTACTTTATTTTTCTTGAAGATTCTTTTTTGTCTGTATGTTCTTTCATATCATGATTACATCTTTTGCATGACTACACATGCCTAACCTATATTGAATTACTTTGTCTTAATGGTGGCAAGAGGTGGGAAGGGAGGAAGTAAGAGAATTTGGAACTCAAAGTTTTAAAAACAAATGTTAAAATTGTTTTTACATGTAATTGGGAAAATATAAATAAATTTTAAAAAATCCAAAAAGTGTTAATAAATATATTTTTTTTAAAAAAGTAACTTCATTAAATAGAATGTTGGCACATATTAAGAAAATGTCTGTTTCTAGTACTATCCAGTGTTTTGTTCAACAGAAATGGATGTTGGGATTTCTCAAATATTGTTTGAAATTTTGTTGATAGCATACAGTTGTGTTTATTATTTTTTGTTATTGATAGAGTTTGTGTTTATTTTTTTGTGTGAATCAAGCATATATAACTAGTATAATTAAATTGTATAGTATACCCTCTTTTTAGTATGTGGTTGACCAAGATTTAATTTTTTGTTTGTGTACAAATAATCTGTTGTTACATTTTTTAAATCATTGTTGAAATTTCAAATGATTTCCAAGATTTGTTTGACCCACAATTCTTTAAGAATTACATTAATCTTTAGTTAATTTTTGAAATTCTTTCTTTTAAGGATTTTTATTGAATATAATTTTATATTCATATTTAGTAAAGGTTGTGTTTAATATTTCTTTTTTTTCTATGCTTGTTTGGAAGATTCTATGTTCCATAAGATGATCAGGTCTTTTTTAAGATGCCATGCCCAGCTGAAAAATAGGTGTAGTTCTTCACATTTCTATTTACTAGTCATCACACATCTGTCATATCTAACTTTTCTAAATTTCTGTTAAAGACCTTAACTTTCTTCTGGTTCATTTTTTGGTTAGATTTGCTAGTTCAAAAGGGCTCTGGTGTTCTCTCTCTCTCTCTCTCTCTCTCTCTCTCTTCTCTCTCTCTCTCTCTCTCTCTCTCTCTCTTTCTCTCACCCACCGACCCACCCAAAGAAATACTTAAAGAGAAGTTTACTATAAGTATTCTCTGATGAAAGTGGCCCTTCTTCTTTTCCCACTGCCTGCTCTCAATCACATATTACTTTTTTTTGCCTTTAATTTTAATTCCTTATTAGCATTCTGCCTTATCATATTGTAGTTTGTTTTGCTTGTGACCACTTCCTTACCTATTCTGCCTTTTCCCTTAAACTCCAGTCTTCCTTCTCCATTTCTCCTAGTTCCTCACTAAGTGAAATGTATTAGTTTACCATGCTATGCTTGTAGATTAGTCAGTCAGTCAATAAACTAAGTGCCACACATTGTGCTAAATTCTGGGGATGCAAAAAGAGGCAAAAGATAGTCCCTCCCCTCAGAGAGCTAACAATATAATGGGAGAAAGAACAAGCAAACTAATACGTGCAAGCCATATATAAAGAGGGAATAAGTAAGAGAGGGAAGAGACTAGAATTGACAAGTGTTGGGAAAGGTTTATTGTAGAAAATGAAATTTTTGTTGAGATTTGAAGAAAACCAGTATGAAAGATGAGGAGGGAGAACATTAAATGCATAGAGAATAACTAGGAAAAATGTCTGAAGCTGAGGGATGAAGTGTTTTGTTCATGGAACATCAAGGAGGCCATTGCCATTAGATCATATGACAGGAAGATGGAAGAAAAATGCATAGAGTGAAGGCGTATGGTAATGTTTGGTATTTGAGTTTGAATTACAGGCAGAGGATTTTGTATTTTGATCTTGGAGAAAATAGGGAATCTCTGGATTTTATTGATAAGAGAGTGATGTGGCTATATGTATACTTCAGGAAAAGCATAAACAGTGAATGGATTAAGCTGCAGACTCGCCAAAATTCTATTGCAGCAGTCCAGGCTTGATATCATGATGGCAGGCACTAGAGTGGCTAGTGAGAAGCTAGTAAATTTGAGAGATGTTGTAAAGGTTAAAATCTACAGATTTTGATAATAGATTGGATGTGAGAGCAGAGATTGTGAGGAGAAACTGGGATGATAGTGTTGCCCTCAACAATAATAAGGAGGGAAAGAGATATGGAGGAGGTTTTTTGGGGAAGATAATGAGTTTGATTTTAAATATGTTCAGTTTAGATGTCCATTGGACATCAAATTCAAGATGTCTGAATTGTAGTAGGAGATACATGACTAGATATCAGCAGAAAGCTTAGAGGAGAGGTAGATTTGATAATGGTTATTATACAAATGATAATTAAATCCATGGAAACTAATTTCATCATCAAGGATGATCGTATACAGGGAGAAGAGAAGACTCAGGACTGAATCTTGTTGGACACCTACAGAGTGCATAATCTGGATGAAAATCCAGCAAAAAAGATTGAGAAGATGCAGTCAGAAGAAAGGGCATCTCCCCCCCTCCCCCAATCCAGAGAAAATTCTTTGTGTGTGTCTCTATGTTTTCAACCTTCCTTTGTCAGTTCAAGTGCAAGTATGATTTCATGGCATGACTATTCCTTCCTCTTGTTCTTTCAATTTGTACATCTTTAATGTTATTCATCTCCAATATGTGATACAGTAAATTTGTTCCATTATTTTTTCCTTTCCTCCTCAGCATATTCTCGTTTCTTTCTCATTTTCTTTTTCTCCTAAAACCACAAGAAAACCAAAACATAACCCTTCCTACAACGTCTACTTTCTTATTTAACTTTTTTATAATTCTTATCAATAATAAAGGTATGGGAAGACATTTACTTTTACTTCTAGTAAAGAGCAAATAATCAGTCATCATATAGTCTTTATCTTTTTTTCTTGTCTGCATACTGTTTCAAAGTTTCTACTGAGTTCTGACCTTGTCATTAGGAATGTTTGGAAACCCTCTATTTCATTAAAGATCCATTTTTTTTTCTATATAGGATTCTTTTCCAGAAAGATTAATTCAATTTGTAAATCTTTTTTTTCTGCTTCATATAGTATCACTTTCCAAGCTCTTAACTCTGTTAGTCAGAGCTGAAAATAATATGAGCTCATGATAGCTACTTAGTATTGAATACTTTTCTTTTTTTCTTTAATAGCTTACAATATTTTTTTTTTCCTGTGACTTGGAAGCTCTGAATTTTGACTATGGTATCCTTGGAATTTTCACATGGGGATTTCTTTCAGGAGGCAGGTAATGCTTTCTATTTTCATTTTATGTTCGTCTTTTAATGCACTGGTGAATGCTACTCAAGAAAGTTATGCAACTGTACCAGCTGAATTCAATACAAATTTATATTATTTAACCTTAACTGGATCCACACAGCTGCATAGAAATATTTTTATTACTTTTATTGTTCCCTGGTTTATTCCTGGTTTTCAAAATAATTTACTTTAAAATTTCTCTCCTCAAACTACCAGTTGGCTACCAAGCCTTCTTATTCATACCATTTATCTTTTCCCTTTCTCTCTGCTTGATCATTATCTCACTTTTTCTTACTTTTAATTATTCTTAATCAAAGGATCCTTTCTGATCACTTTCAAATATGTTCAAGTCTTTTAAAGTAACAACAACAACAAAAAAGAAAATCTCTACTTGATTATAAAATAGATTATACTTGATTATCTAATAGCCTATTTTAGCTACCTGCAATGTGGATATAATTTAGTTCTCCTTCCTCTGAAAGGCAATAAAGATGCCCCCATGACTTGATTGACCCAGAGACACAAGGCTTATGCTGTAGCTTTTTGGTCATCTTAGGGCATGAAAAGGGCCATCTATGTAAAGATGGAGTCCTTCAGATTTGACAGAAGAAAATAGTAGATCCAGCTGAATCTTTATCTAGACTAAACTCTGTTAGGGAGAGTACTCAACACAACTAAGTTTTTAGTTCTTTTTTCCTTGTGCATGGAAGCTCTTTCACCTCTTGCTGGCTCTTTGCTGATAAATCTTCTACCATTTCTCATTTGTCTTGCACTCTGTTTCCTTTGTGTGGGTGAATAGGATCCTTGTTTTCTACCTTTTCTGACTTTTTTTTCTTTTCTTTTTTTTGAAAGGGATTCTGAAAGGAGAGAGGGACCATGAAACACGAGCCTTACTTATATCTAGAATATCAGCATGAGAAGAATGGATGGGTGATTTAAGTATTTCATTTCAAATGCTATTTGATAAGATTTTTTAGGGTAGTATTTTTGTATTTTATTAATTTGGATATGATTAATATCAATTTGGTATATATTTTCTTCTATATTAAATTCAAGGAATTATTTTGTAAACAACATTCTATCATCCTCAGATTCTACTATTTCACTAATCAAATCTTTAAACTCTTTGATTTAAATTTTGAGGTTTTAACTTGTTATATTTTGCACATTTTAAATGGATTTACAAATTTTAACTTAAGTTTGCACAATGTTTGCACATTGAAAATGTCACATAAAAGTATCCTGAGAAAACAGCAGAGCTCCTCCAAAAACAAAAAGCTAAATTTACAAGGTGAAATTTATATATTCCTGGAAGAATTTTAGTTCAATGATGATTATATAGATGAGAATACCTTGTTATGAGAATACCTTTGCATTAAGAGCAACTTCTAATTAATGTAGAATGGGCTGGTTTCTCTTTAAAAGAGGAAGGAATGAATGTTTAAGGTTTATTGAAGATGATTAAGATTTTTAAGATTTAAGTTTTTTTTCTTTTTTAAATAACTTTTTATTGATAGAACCCATGCCAGGGTAATTTTTTTTTTACAGCATTATCCCTTGCATTCACTTCTGTTCCAATTTTTCCCCTCCCTCCCTCCACCCCCTCCTCTAGATGGCAAGCAGTCCTTTACATGTTGAATAGGTTACAGTAAGATTTAAGTTTTGAGGGAACTGAATCAATGTTCTATTCCTATTAATGATTTTTATGGTTAAATAAACTTCATTGTTAAATGTTTTGTGCTCCTATAAATGTCTCATTTCCTTCCAGTCCTCAGCGTGAACCACTGGACTGGACTGAGTAAGTCCTGGTCCAAAACAAAATTCAATGAGATAATCTTTACATAAGTTTATATCTTTTGTATAATAATCTTAGAATGTGCCTCTTTTGAACTAGACTGCTTCTTATAGCATATTTCTAAGAAAATTTTAAATAGAGACAAGAGATGTTTATATGAGACATTGAAGCTTACTTTCCCATAAAAGTTTGAAGAGTTAAATAATTTAGGCTCTTTAGTGAAGCCTCTTCAATCTCCTTGGAATCATTTTTCTGTCTTGTTAATATTTTTCCTTGTTCTTGTTCTTCTTCCTATTTTTCCTCCTTTTCCTTCTTCTTTTCTTCCTCCGTATTTTTCTTCTCTTCGTTCTTTGACAAATTACTCTGCCAGGATATGGTACAATAAATAGTATACCATAGTGGATAGAGTTGTATTTGGAATCAGAAAGGACAGAGATGAAGCCATACCGCTGAAACATACCAGTGGGCAAATGTCAGTGCTGTAGAAAAGACCCCAAGACATTACTGAACAAAAGCCAATCTGCATTGGTAAAATTTCTATAGTGCACATTCTCCACACTGATGAACTCACAGTACTAAACAAATGCAGATATAAATACAAATTTTGATATTGACATAGCAACAAAGAGATAGAGTTATGACCAGGAATGAAAATCTCTGACTTATTACTGTCTTTCCCTTTTTCTCAATACATCTCTTATGGTCTTTTGTTCTCTTCATATATGGTTTTTTTTTTTTTTTTTGGTGACTTTATTATCTCCCATGAGCTCAGTTGTCATTTTTATAGAGATAACTCCTAAATCTGTATGTTCAGTCCTAATCTCTTTCTAGAATTATCAATTTCATGGAAGATACACGTACCTGAATGCACCATAGACATTTTAAAGTTAATATATTTACAGTGAAACCTAATATTTTTCACCAAACAAACCACTGATCTTCAATATTTTTCCATTTCTATTGAGTGTATTAGGATTATTTCAGGCATTCAGGTTCTCAAGTTTGGAGTGTGGAAAAATGATTTATTATTATTTATTAATAATATTTAATTTAGGGCAACTAGGTGATACGGTAGATAGAGTGTAGCCCAGAGTCAGGAAAATTCATTTTCCTGAAGTCCCAGATACTATCTGTGTGACCCTGGGCAAGCCACTTTACCTTATTTGTCTCAGTTACCTCATCTATAAAATAAGCTGGATAAGGAAATGTCAAGTCACTACAACATCTTTGTGAAGAATACTCCAAATGATATCACAAAGGGTTGAACAGGTCAAACTGCAACATTTTATTAGTAATGTTTGAACCTAGCTTTATGTAGCTAAAAATTGACTAACCTAAAATTTATAGGTTATGTTAACCTCAGAGACTCTCCAGGGAAGCAAGAGTGCCTATTTGGGTCCATCCAAAACATTTCCCCAATAACTATGCTTTGTCATTACCACAATTGCTGAATGTTTATATTACCTGCTAATATATATTTCAAGTACCCTCACCTGGAAACTGGAAATAGGAGATTGTCTAATTGCCTATGTGCTAGCTAACTAAGTGTTTTTTGTTCTTATAAGAACTTTATGCAATGTGAATTTACAGAGATTAGAGAAGATGTCACACCTTTTTCTGGCTTTCTCCCCTGTTGAACCGATTTAACACAATTCTTTCTAAATCTTTTTAGATTTGTTTTCTTTGGAGTTTCCTCTCAATCAGTAGGAGTCATTTTTTAAATCCTTATATCTCATATCCAAGCAGGTGCCATGTCTTTCAAATCCTGCCTCTATAATATCTCTTGCATCTCTTTCTCCACATTTACAGAGATTCTATTCAAGTGAAGTCTCATCAACTCTTACCAGGATTCTTATAAAAGGCTTATAATTTTTTTTTACTTGCATCTCCTTCCTCCCAAATCCATTCTCTATATGCTGCTGAATTTATATTCCTAAAATACAAATTTCACTCCCTTACTCAAAATCTTTAGAGGTGCCTTACTACATTTAAGAGAAAATGCAATAAAACAAAATACTACTTGAAATATGGCTACCATCTTTCTTTCCAGTATTATTTCATATCATTGTATCCTCATTGTACTGACTTAATTGTTGTTTCCCACCCAAGATATTGTATCTCTCTGTTGGAATCCTTACTAACTGCTAACTAATTAGAGTTGATCTAATCTTACAAGAAGATGTTTTGGGCAGAACCTGAAACAAGGTACTAAGTAGAACTAATTAATACAAGGCTTGTGTTCACACCTTTACTCATTGGAGTTCAATGAGTTCACACCTCCCTTGAAGCTCTTTGGGCCAGAGAGCACTATGGGAGAAAACCCATAATCCCTCTCTCTGGAAGGAGCATAAATAGGCCAATGGGCCAGTCGAAGAAGTTCTTGAGAGGAAGAAGCTACAAGTCGAAATTTCACCGGAATGACATGAAGGGTGGTGCTGGCTCTGGAGGCTGAAGAAAGCAGAGGCAGAAGCAAAGGACAAAGTGGCAAGAGCTCTTGGAACCAAACAGAGAGATAGGCCTCTAAGCTAACCGGGCTATATTGGAGATAATAAAAGATCTGAACTTTTATCACCTGGCTGTGTTTTGAGAAGAAAAAGCTCACCACATTTTGGCGCCCAACGTGGGGCTAACAGACCCCCTCAGTGGATTTCAGTGGAAAAGCTCCGATCCTGATTCAAGTGGAAAAGCCTCTGATCCTGATCCAGTGGAAAAGACTCTTCAACCCAGAAATTAGGGTGAGTGCAACAAAGAAATTTTGTTAGAAGAGTTAAAATAGAATTTCATCTAAGATGGGACAGATATTTAGAAAACAGCCTGTTTCTGTTCAAGGAAAATGTTTAGAGAGCATTGTCAAAGTTATGGAAAGCCAAGGTTTAATTATAAGTTTACAGCAAATCACTGAACTTTTACAAACTGTAAAGGACATATGTCCTTGTTTCTCTCTTGATAAGGAATTAGATCTAAATGAATGGAAATTGGTTGGAGAGGATCTTTGTCAATTCTATGATAAAAATGGGCCTAACTCAATAATTAATACATATAATGTAATACAATTGGCTATAAGAAGTTATTTAAGTGATAGAATGATGAAAAATAAAGTACAGGAGGAAGAAGTGCCAACTTTACTAGGTGAAAAGGAGGAAGAATCAGATGAGAATGGAGTTAATTACAATTCTGAGTATGATACTTCACAGCAGGAGGAATTAGGTGATTCCACATCTCATGACCCTCCCCCCGCAATTAACCCCTCATGGGTGGAACAAGGGGGAGGGAGAGAGACAGAAACACAGTCAGCTTCTCCTGTAAAGCAGAATTTGACAAGATTAGAAAAAGCATTAATTAAAGCAAAAAATGAAGGAGAAGATATATCTGATTTTATAAATGCATATCCTGTGATTGAAGAGCTCAACTCCTCAGGTCAAAAAGAGAGAAAACACACTCCTTTTAATTTGGGAAAAATTAAAGATTTGAAAAAGGGTTGCACTCTTTATGGGGCTACATCATCTTATGTGAAGATGTTACTAGATAATTTGTCTTATGAAATCCTAACCCCGAATGACTGGAAATCCATAGTGAAAACTTGTCTAGAACCGGGACAAAATTTATTGTGGCTTTCGGAGTTTCATGAATTATGTAGGATTCAAGCCCAACGCAATAGGCAAACAGGAGCTGTTGTACAAATCACTTTTGACCAACTAGCTGGTGAAGGTCAGTATGCAGAGAGTACAGAACAGATTTATTATCCCATAACAGTGTATGAGCAAATTTCTAAGGCTGCAATAAAAGCCTGGAATTCTCTCCCTGGACAGAAAGGTGGAAATAATGCTTTCACAAAAATAGATCAAGGTCCCAATGAACCTTTTGCAGATTTTGTGGGATGTTTACAAACAGCTGTAATAAGAACCATTGGAGATAATGCAGCAACAGAAATAATGACTAAACATTTGGCTAAGGAAAATGCCAATGAGGTTTGCAAAAGAATTATATGGGGGCTAGACAAAGATGCTCCTTTAGAGGAAATCATAAGACGCTGTGCCACAGTGGGCACAAATGCTTATTATGCCCAGACTATGATAAACATGGAAAGACAAGGTCCTTCTTGGCAGAGGCATTATAGAGAAACTCGTCGATGTTTTCAATGTGGAAAAGTTGGACATTTGAGAGCTCATTGTAGATATGGAGATAGAGTGAGAAGACAGGGTGAGAGAAAACCCAAAACCCCATGTCCAAAATGTAACCGAGGCTTTCACTGGGCCTCTGAATGTAGGATGACCCAGAGAAATGAGAGGCAGGACCCAGCTCCAAAGTATCAATCAAAGGACAGGTGGGGAATGATAGCAGCTGAGGTTACACCCAGAGAGACTTTAGAAATTCAGAACTCTGATGTCATCAACCAACAGAAAAGCAATCAGGATTACAGTTGGGAAGAATACAGGCCTTTTAAGACAACAAGACAATATCCAATGCAAACAACTCCAATGTAATTACCAGATGATGAGGAGAAATCCCAAATTTGGTAAATAGAAGGGAATTAGATTAACTGCTTGGGGAAGAGGATCTGCTTATATTTTCACAGATAGAGAAAGAATCAAATGGCTGACAAGGAGACTGTTAAAAAGACTTTTAAAATCTTCAGGAATCATTGGATTTCCTGACACAAGATGAAACTGTTTTAGTTTTTGAAAAACCAGCAAGAATCATTGGGTTCCCTGAGATGAAAAATTGTTGATGAGACCTTTTGCAGTACTTCAGAGCTTACAGGAATTATTAGATTCCTGGCACATGAATTAATGGACAATGGATTGCTTATGGACTATTTCTAGGACTTATGGACATGTGTAAATCTTCAGGTTGCTTCATGTTGTTTCATTACTACTAGCCTGTGTTATATTGCTATGTACTTATGTAAATTATGTATAATGCCTCCCATATTGATGGATTTATGTATACCATGTATATCGGTTACAAAGTTCTGGCCCATATTGATGGATTTATGTGTACCCCTTCAGAAACCCATTAATCTGATTAGATTTCCTATTTCCTTTGGTGTTTTCATCTAACAAAAGAAAGGGGGAGATGTTGGAATCCTCACTAACTGCTAACTAATTAGAGTTGATCTAATCTTACAAGAAGATGTTTTGGGCAGAACCTGAAACAAGGTACTAAGTAGAACTAATTAATACAAGGCTTGTGTTCACACCTTTACTCATTGGAGTTCAATGAATTCACACCTCCCTTGAAGCTCTTTGGGCCAGAGAGCACTATGGGAGAAAACCCATAATCCCTCTCTCTGGAAGGAGCATAAATAGGCCAATGGGCCAGTCGAAGAAGTTCTTGAGAGGAAGAAGCTACAAGTCGAGATTTCACCGGAATGACATGAAGGGCGGTGCTGGCTCTGGAGGCTGAAGAAAGCAGAGGCAGAAGCAAAAGGCAAAGTGGCAAGAGCTCTTGGAACCAAGCAGAGAGATAGGCCTCTAAGCTAACCGGGCTATATTGGAGATAATAAAAGATCTGAACTTTTATCACCTGGCTGTGTTTTGAGAAGAAAAAGCTCACCACATCTCTCAATTGTATATCTTTGCACAAATGCTTGCTCTCCCATATCTATAGTACACCTCCTCACTTCCTCCTTTTGTGATTACTAGCTTTTGTCAAAGCACAGTTTCAATGCCATCTCCTACACTTGACTTTTCCTGATCTTTCCCTGATCTCAACTAGATTGTCTTCTTTGTTACTCTGTTCTTTGTTACACAAAGTAACTTTGTGTTTGTGTGTGTTTTATATATATAATATATGCAATATATATGCATAAATATATTATTCATGTATAATATATACAATATAAAATATATTACATTGATTAAATTACATTTTTTCTTATATCTGTAGAACATAAGGTCATTGAGAAAAGGTTTTGTTCTCTCCCTCCCCCCCTTTTTTAACCAATAGCTAGCAGAAAGCACTTAATGAATGCTTATTGAATTAAAATTCAGTTAAAATAAAATGATTTCCCTATTCAGTATACTCTAGTTTATCTTATTTGGTTAAAAAAAGACATATACTCTTTCCCTTTTGTTTTTGGATAAAACAGACAATTTGAACTCAGTTTTTACTTGATTCTTTCCGGCATTTTGAATCAGAAATTTAGTCATTGCCTGTTGGGAAAAAACATAAACATCTATTGTTACTATTTCATTATTTATATATTATATTTTATAGCACCTTTTTTCTGAAGATCTGAAAGTGTTAACACATTATTTTTATATTTTATGAATAACTTCCACAGTAAATATATATGAACAACTCAATATAAAAAACAAAACAGATCAACAGCACAGAAGGAACACAATGGAGAAAATGTTATGCCACAGTTCTCTTTAACTGTCCTGACTCAGTTTCCTTGTATAAGTTTCCCTTGTCTCAGTCTTCCTAATTACTCCCCTAAGCTGTAAATCTCCCTCTGGTCCATGAAGGCTGAGGACCAATTAGTCTAAGGATATAAATTGTTAGCCCAAGTAAGATAAACAAGAGAGTAGACGTCCTGATTATCTTCTGTCCTTGAGAAATTTACAACATCCCTTAAAATATTCCAAGACATTTCACTGACAGCTTTATCTCTGGGTTCCTTTTTGATTCATAGCCTTTTCCAGCTGGGCTTTTCCCGCTCTTTTTTCCTCTTCTTTGTCTCTAAAAGGTATATAAAGGTTAGAGATTCCCCCAATCACGGCTGGACAATTTGAGACGAGAGTCCTGTCCAGTCAATCTTACTCTCCCATTAATAAAATATTAAAAACTCTCTAATCTCTCTCCTGCCTCAGTTTCTCTGGCATTACAAAAACAAGCAAGAAACTGGAGGTACATGAGTGAAATGAACATAAAGTTAAAGAGAGGAAATGTGCTGTATTTCAAGTATTGGTTTCTCAAAGCTATCTAGGTTGTAGCTGTTTTTGGAATAGTCCTTGATAAGTTTATCCTCCATCAAGACAACTCTTTGGCTTTCCCCCAAAATTACTTCTTCAATATCTTCATATTGTGCATGCCTTAATTTAGGCAGCCAGGGACTTATGCTATAATAATAATAACTAGCATTTATAGCTGAATGGAGAATGAATATAAAGGGGCAAGACTTGAAGAAGGAATATTCATTAGAAAGCTATTAGAAAAACCCAGGAAAGAGGTATTGAGAGTATGAACTAAGATTGTAGCTGTGAGAGTGGAGAGAAAAAAATATTTGAGGTATCATAGTAAGGTGGAAACAGGATTCAACAATGTGATATGGGTAAGAGTGAGTAAGAGAAAACACCAAAATTAGGGATCTAAGTGACTGGAATAATATTGGTGCCATGGATAGTAATAATGAAATTTGAAAGAGAGAAGGGTTTTTGAGAAAAGATAAGGAGTTGTAATTTGGATATGTTGAATTTGAGATGCCTACAGATAAGCTCAGAAAGAGATTAGTGTAGCGATTATGTAGAATTGAGAATCATCTGCATAGAGATGATAATTGAATCTTGGAACATATGAAATTATATTTTAGCACTTCCATATTAAGGATGTTTATTCTGTCATTTGCAATGCAAAGTTCATTATTCATTTTCTTTTTTTGGCCAGGAAATTGGAGTTAAGTAACTTGCTCAGAGTCACAGTTAGGAAGTGTTAAGTGTCTGAGGTTGGATTTGAATTCAGGTCCTCCTGACTCCAGGGCCAGTGCTCTATTCACTGTGCCATTAGCTGACCCTAAGCCCATGTACTATGTACCCCAATAAGCACAAATCTTGTCTCTTTTGAGTTTTTTCCCTCTCAATATAGTTATAAAGGATTTATATATTATATAGATTCCATGGTGTTATAATGATAAGGTATATAGTAAGGGTTTTTTTCTCTCTGATCTTCCCATTGATCCTGTTGCTTTAAATGGTGTTATTCAGCCAGTAGGAGATGCTACAATTTTAGCTAAGATTTAGGAGACCACAACTTTCTAAGACTACAAAATCTGACAGCATAGTTGACTCTAGAGAGAGATAATTAGCTCTGACAATCTAGAGTGAGATCCATGAGAACTCCATCAAGAGGAAAGAATCTATAGTATTAGAATTGTGAGGTGTTTTGGACACATGTGGTCTCAATATATAATGCTTCACTCCCATTTTACTCTATGCTTATTCTTTCTATGAATGCTTTATAAATTTTTGGAGTGGCACTGTGTTCCCCAGATTTATGGGGAAAGTATTATAGCTATTTTTTAAAAACAGGCTGTAACTTGTTACATTATTATCTCTTAGGAAATGTTATTGCTATAAGGTGATTATGTCCACCTATAGGGATAGCAGCTGTCCTTTGCAGAGCCAACTCTTAAGCATGAGAGTATCCTAGTTGGAGTGCTATGTTGTCAAAGAGAACAAAATCCTTTTTATTGTCCTTAGTTTCTATAACCAGCCTCGGGTCATTTTTGTTACTTGGCCAGTTGGAGATTTAGCACTATTGGTACTATTTTTAGTTATTTTCTGTACCTAATAGTCACATTATGATATCTAGCTTTGCATCTTCTATATAATTCTTGAGTTCCTTATGCATCTAATTTGGCCCCCTTAGTCAGATTGTCTTTTTCTTCCTCATTGAAATTATGATTTCAGGATATCATTAACTAGCATCTCCCTTCTCTCTATCCTGACATCATCTACAGTGTTCTAGTCTATAGCATCCTATCCATTTTTTTTCTATAAATCCCTTGAAATCTACTTAACTCAAATCTAGGACATGTGTCATACTAAGATTAGAATTCTCCCCCATTTTCGGTCAAAAATTCAAGGAAGATTAACCACTCTGTCCCAGGGTTCCTATTACACCCACAAATGAAGTTATATTTATTTATAAAAATAAGACCCAGAACAGACTTTCTGCCTGTTGATTCTTGTACATTTCAAAAGATGAAAAGACCGGTAAAAAGTCAAGAGGTTAGTACTTGTTCTGTTATTGGCAGAGAAAAAATGCCAACAAATGTCTGGATAGTTAGTCATCCAAATAATCTCTACCATACTTCTTTGCTCTAGTTCGCATGAGGAATTTTTTTCACATGAGTATATCTTCTTAATAAACAATGTTAACCCTTCCCTTGCCTTTACCTATCCTATTTGTAGGTACCCACCTACATATTTTTGAATAACATATACATATGCAAACACATATACATACCGTGTTTCCCCGATAATAAGACACTGTCTTATTATTTTTTTTTTTGGACAGAAAAAGGACCAGAGGGCTTATTTTCAGGGGAGGGCTTATTTTAATGAACATTGACAGCAATTTTAATAAACAGGTAAATGTGAACAAAAAAAAGTACCTTTATTCAATAATGATCATGTCATCTTCTTCAACAACATCTTCATAAGTGTCCATACTTTGAATTCCATCCTTGATGTCTGCGCCTCTATTTCCTTCAGAAGAAGTGGACCCAATCTGTCATGTCCAGCAATATAGCTCTCTTTAAATGAACATGTCTTGTCCAGGTAACCTGCTCGTAGTGCCTTGGTGACACAGTTGTCAGTAATTTTATCCCATGACTTCTTCACCCAAGTCATGACTTCTTGCAGACAGAGCTTCACAAAGTTTCCACACTGATTTCTTTCCATTCTATTTTCAATGTAGTCATTGACTTCCATGTGAAATGGTCCTTGAATGGCTTGTTTATTGCAATATCAAGGGTGTGGAGATAGGCAGTCATTCCTGCAGGAATCATTACTTGATCTATTCTTCTCTCTGCAAGGAAGTTCTTCATTTCTTTAGCGTGGTGAGTGCTGGCTGAATCCTAGATTATCAGACCTCTTTGGTTACCTCGCATAATAAATGGCAGCATTAAATCAACCCACTTTCTTATAACGGCTTGTGTACACCAGGCTTTTTTGGTTTCAAGAATGTAAATGCCTGATACATGTTCAATCTTATCTTTCTTGCCCTTACTGATGATTAGAGGTGTGGCTTTCTTTCCATCCAAACGAATTGCCAAAACACAAGTGACCCGTGCAGACAGAATAATAAAATTATGCCCATCAGTCCTTCTTTTCACTCCATCATGTCCCTCAATAATGTTTTAACCCCATCATGCTCCCTGAGTGCTCCTTCTATCCTCCATGATGCCCCCTGAGTTCTTCTTTTATCCTCCATCATGCCCTTGAGTTCTTCTTTTATCCTCCATCATGCCCCTGTTATCCTCCATCATGCCCCCTCACTCCCACTTACATACCGGGTTTTTATGTTGTCCTATCTCAGCTCTCCTCCACAGCGCTGCTCTCAATGGCGCCAGCAAATCACTGGGGAAGAACAGGATGACGCGCTCACTGCTGCAGCTCTGATTGGATGCAGCTCGGAGCACGGTGTGCGTTGTGGGGTGGGGGTGGGAGTGGAAGGTGGAGGGTGGGAGCGGGATGGGCGGGAGGGGACTGCATACAGAGGGTACTGTAATGTAGTGTGTAGCGCAGGGGATCACCTTCACTACAGTAGCAATCTCAATAGGGCTTATTTTTGGGGAAGGGCTTATTTTATTTTATTCCTAAGTTTTACCTTTTTGCCTTTGGAGTTTCTTATTTCTTAATGTGATGGATAATGTCAAATATTTGAGTGCACAATGAATTTCCCAAAGTAAAGAGATGAAAATGAATCTCCATACATAAAACCTTCTATTTGGCACTTAAAATCCTTACAAACTGGTCCCTTCCTACATTTTAAGCCTCCTTATATTTATTTCCTTCCAGGTATCTTACCATTCAACTGCATCACCTCACTTGCAATTTATTACACAACACTTTTTCTTCTAAATTTGTACCTTTGCATTACCTGTCCCCCATTCCTGGAATGGTCTGCTCTGTTTTTCTTCAAGATTCAGGTAGAATTCTCTTGCCAAGAGGATTTTTCCAGTCCCTCCTGTTGCTAATGTCTTTTTTTCTGAGATTATTTTCTATCTACTATGTATATATCATCTGTTTACATTTATTTTTATATTTCCCTAAATTACAATGTGAGGTCCTTCAGGACAAGGAGAATTTTTATTTTGCCTTTCTTTGTATTTTCAATGTATAGTGCATAGAATCTAGCAAGTAGTTAATAAATACTTGTTTACTGACCAATAATTAGTGATCTCTAGCAGTTGAATGCCTTAAGGAATTAATTGTTACGTTACTATTGTTTGACTGTTTTCTATATCTTGTGTTCCTAATCTGTTCCATGTATCAACTTTTCTTTTTTTAAACAAACATCAAATAGTTTTGATCAAAACAGCTTTGTAGTATAATTTTAGATCAGCAAATGTGAGGTCTCTTTCTATTTTTCCCAATATTATTTTTACTTCAGCTGAAGCATAATAAATTCTGTTCCAGCCTTTTACCTTTATTCTATATGTGTCTCTCTGTGTCAAGTGTGTTTCTTATAAACAGCATTTTGTAGGATTCTATTTTTTAATCCACTCTGCTATTTGCTTCCGTTTTATGGGAGAATTTATCCCATTCACATTAATAGTTATGATTATCAGCTGTATATTTCTCTCCATCCTATTTTCTCCTCTGTATATACTTTTGTTCCCTCTTTTCAGTCTGTCCTTAGTCCTATGTTTTGTTACCTACCCCATCCACTACCTTATTTCTTATCACCCCTCCCCCTTCTCTTACTAGTGTTTTTTTACCCACTCCACCTATTACCTTTTCTTCTATCACACATTCCTCTCTTCTATTATCTTTTCCTCTAGTGTTTCTGCCCTCCCTTCTATCCTATTCTTTCCTTTTCTTTTCCACTTGCTCCTCCTATTTCTTTATGGGGTTAGATAAATTTCTACACACAAATGAATGATTAAATTATTCCCTCTTAAAGTCCAAACTAATGAGATCAAACTTCAGACAATGCTTATCCCCCTTCTTTTTTTCCCTCCATTGTATCTTTTCATGTGACCTAATTATCCCAGTATATCTCCCCTTTCCTTTATTTCTAGTACAGACATTTTCCCATCCCTTAATGTCTTTTTCTTTGATGTCATCACATCAGAGTCCATTCACAACTATATCCTCAGTGTATGTGATGACCCCTTCCCTCCCCTCCCCCCCCCCCCCCCATTTGTCTGTCCCAGTGTCAAATACATTTCGCAAGAGTTACAGATATTGCTTTCCTATCTAGGTATGTACATAGTTTAACCAGGTGTGTGTGTGTGTGTGTGTGTATTATATATATATTATATATATATATATATATATATATATATATTATATATATATATCCCTCATTTGCCTTTCTTTGGTTCTCTTGCATCTTGAGTTTATAGATTAAATTTTCTGTTTTGTTCTGATTTTTTTCAAAGGAAATGATTGAACGCTTTGTCTTCTAGAATATGGTATTCCAGGCCCTATAATTTTTTATTATAGAAGCTGCCAGATCCTGGGTAGTCTTGACTGTTGTCCTTAATATTTGAATTATTTTTGTCTGGCAGCTTGTGGTATTTTTTTTTTTTGAGATATTTTTGGAATTTTGCAAGCATATTCCTTGGGGCTTTCACTGTGGGATCTTTTTCTAGAAGTGATGGATGGATTCTTTCATTGAGTATTTCTCCCTCTGTTTCTAGAATTGGGGCATTTTTCCTAAATGACTTCTTGTAGAAGGCCCTTTTTTTGGTCATGACCTTCAAATGTTTTTTCTGGATCTATTTTCCAGATTGGCTGTTTTGTCAGTGAAATATTTCACATTTTCATCCAGTTTTTTCATTATTTTTAGTTTGATTGATTCTTGTTGTCTCATAAAGTCATTATCTTCCATTTGCCCTATTGTAGTTTTTAATGTGTGCTTTTCTTCAGTTAGCTTACAAAAGCTCTTTTTCTATTTGGCTAATTCTATTGTTTAAGGTGTTGTTTTCTTCAGACAATTTTTTTCTTTCCTTTTCCAAACTGTTGACTTTCTCATGCATATCTCTCATTTCTCATTATTTCTTCTACCTCTCTTATTTGCCTTTTGAAGTCTTTTATGAGCATTTTCAAGAAGCCTCTTTGGGCCTGAGACCAATTTATCTCAGTCTTTGAGATTTCTTCTGTGCACATTTTGCCTTCCTCTGAGTTGGTGTTTTGGTCTGCTTTGTCATTATAGTAGCTTTATATGGTCAAGGTTCTTTTCTGTTTCTTGCTCATTTTCTTTCCTTTTCTTTTGGTATTTGCTCTTTTTTTTTTTTTTTTAAACTTTTATGGTTGATCTCTGCTCCTGAGGTAAAGAGGGCATTTTCCAAGTTTCCTATGGTGCTCTGAGCCTTTGCTCAAAGAGGCTTTGAGCACATCATCTTGTGTTTGTGGTAGGCAGCTTTGTCTGTTCTTTCCAGGAAACAGCCTGGTTTCGCAGACTTTGCCTTCTGAACTGGAACTGGAAGCTGCCCCATGCTGTACTCCTCTGCTGAGCCAGGATTGGGGGTCTTAGTTGCTGATTTGTGGTGATTAAATTCTCTCACTGGTTTTCCCAAAGTCTGCCTGAACTGGGCTGAGTACCTTTTTCACCGCAGTGAGACTGACCTTTCTTGAAGTTTTTTCAGTTTTTCTTGAGCTGGAGAATGGTTTCATTCCTTCAGACTCTGCTCAGAGGCTTGGTTTCAGGTGGTTTTCAAGGGAAACTGAAAGCCCTTGAGCTGCTCCTAATTTTTTCCCTCCATCTTGACCTCCCAATATTACTTTTGAAATTCTCTAAATTTTTGATCTTTCATGTGATTTTTAACTGTCTGGTTTTTATAAGTATGAGGTTAAATCTATTAACTAGTTTAGGTTAAAAATGTCATTTTAGTCATATTAACATGGTCCAACTATGATCAACTAATTTTTTTTTCTATTATTTAGTCCTATATTTGTGTAAGAAGTGTTTTTTAGTTTTATTCTAATAATTCCTTTGAGTGTTTGGGTAACTTGATACACAGATATTTTATAAATTTGTAGTTATACTGAATAGAATCTATCACTTCCTATGAAATTTTGTTGGTAATATACAAAAAAAATTGAATGTGGGGGTTTATTATATATTCTGCTACTTTATTAAATAATGAAGTTTCACTTAATATTTCAGTTGACTCTAGTATATAAACAATCATGTCATCTGCAAAAAGTTTCATTGTTCTCTATGCTTATCCCATAATTTCTAACTTGTAATTTTGTTATTCTTAGAATTTCTAGAACTATATTAAATACTAATAGAGTATTTTTTTTAAACTTATTTTATTCTTGTTGGAAAAAAATTTCTCCATTACATGTAATGCTAAGTCTTAAACACAGATAGATGCAATTTACTATATTAAGCAACAATTGTTTTATTCCTACCTAGGGTTTTAAAATTCTTTTAAATACAAAAGGATATTATATTGTAAAATTTGTATTTTCTAAATCTATTTCTATAATATGATTTTTATTGTTTTGTTGCTAAGATTGTCTATTATGTTTCTAGTTTTCCTAACATCCAACCAAACCTGCATTCCTTGTATAAAAATTTAACCTTGTCAGAGTGCATATGTTAAAATTTTGCTGCTTCTTTATTAACATTGGATTAAATAGTTTTATATCAATATTCATTAGAGATATTTTATACTTTTTTTTTCTTACTACCCTTTCTCTCTCTGGTTTAGATCAGGATCATATAAGTCCATTTGAATGAGTTTGATAGGATTCTTTAATTACATAATTTTGCAAATAATATGTGTAATGTTGGAATGTTATCCTTTAAGTCTGATAAATTCACTTAAAATTATTTGGTCCTGAGATTCCCTTCTATGAACCTACTTAATTTCTTTTTCTGATACTTGGTTACTGAAATTTCTTTTTCTTATTTTGTGAAAGTAGATATTTTTATTTTTGGAAAGATTTATTATTTCATTTTTTTTTGGCACATAATTGGGAAAACTATTTTTTCTCATTTATTTTGAATTTTTTGTGTTGGCAATTTTATTATGTTGGCTAGAAGTTTATTTTTTTTAAAAAATAACTAGGTCTTAGTTTTACTTATCATTTCTTTGTTTTTTTTTTAAATTTTGTTGATATCTAATTTCAGAATTTCTCTTTTGTTTGAAGTTTTTGGTTTTTTTCTATTTTTAGTTACATATTGGTTGAAATTTTTCTCTCTTTCCTTAATTGATCAAAGTTTTATACTGTGTTGTCTCATTGATTCTATTTGAATTAGAATTCTTTCTTCAAAAATCCCTTATTGGTTTTTAATTTCTATGGTGTAGAGATTAGTAAATAATATATTAAATAATTCTGCTTTGCTGAATTGGTTTGTGAGATTTCAGGCTCTTATAGATGGCTAGTTTTCTTTCTTTTTCTTTCTTTTTTTTTTTTTTGCTGAGGCAATTGGGGTTAAGTGACTTGCCCAGGGTCACACAGCTAGGAAGTATGAAGTGTCTGAGGCCGGATTTGAACTCAGGTCCTCCTGACTTCAGGGCCGGTGCTCTATCCACTACGCCATCCAGCTGCCCCTAGATGGCTAGTTTTCATAAAGTTACCATGAATGTTTGATAAGCATGCATGTGCTCGTGCGCGCGCACACACACACACACACACACATACACACACACACACAAACACACAGCTATTCATTTAGGTAATCACCAGAGATCTTTACTGTTTAACTTTTCAAAAACTCTATTTAAACCCTTAATTGTTTTTTTATCTTATTAGAATTTTTTAGATTTGAATGTAGCACATTGAAGTTCACAATAATTAAAGTTTTACTGTCTATTTCTTTCTGTAATTCAATTACCTTTAAGTACTTATTTCTTATCTATTATGCCTTTCAGCATAATGTAGTTTCCCTGATTACTTATTTTAAGGACATCTATATTTACTTTTTCCTTGTTTCAGATCAGGATTGTCATCCCTGCTGTTTTGAATTCACCTGAATTATCATAAATTCTGCTCCATCTATTTATTTAACTCTGCTTTAAGTGTTTCTTGTAAACAACATATTGTTAAATTCTGTTTTTTTAATTCACTCTTCAACCCTCTGTTTATAGGTAAGTTCTTTCTACTCAAATTCATTGTTATAATTGTTAATTGTGTGTATTTCTCTATCTTAACTTCTAAATTCTATCTCCTCTTTTCTTCCCACTCTTCTTTTTCTTTCTTTCTTTTTTTTTAAAACTTTATATGAGTGAGTGAGTGGAGAGAGAAGAGAAATCTGATTTTTCTTTTCTATCTTTATTGATGTCTTTTGTTTTTATAATATATTAATTTCTTAATATTTCAATTTCTATTTCCTTATTCAAGCAGTTGTTCCTTGAAACAAAAGTTTAACAGAAAAGGAAAAATTGGTTGAGCAAAGTCAACTGACACATTGATAGTCTGGACATTAGAAAAATGATTCAAACTCATAATCATTAACCACTACAAAGAAGGGAAAAAGTTAAATTTTCCTGACTCATTTTTAGGTACAAGCTTGGTTACTGTGATTACTTGGCTTTGTTTTCATTGTTCTTTCTGTTATTGAATATTTTTTGAATAAAATATTAGTCTGCATGGGTTCATATCTTCTGTTTCTATGAATGTTTTATACTATCTTTCTTTTTAAAAAACATTTTTAGTTACAAGGTTTTTTCCTTTTTCTATTGCCCTTAACTTCCCTTCTCCACATACTAATAAAGCAAGAAATATTACATGTATGTATGTGTGTATGTGTATATATACATATATGTGTATGTATATGTGTGTATATATGTATGTGTATATCATAAAAATATTCCTATGTTAACCATATTGTGGGAGAAGAAAACAAGAAAAATTTTAAAAAGAGAAAAAATACATAAATGCATACACACATACGTATATATATATCATATGAAATAATGCAAAACATTTTTCATTAGCCATATTCTAGGTGGGGGAGGGAAGGAAGCAAGAAAAATAAAACAAAAATATGCTTCAATGTATATTTGGAATTTATTTTTTATTTGGATTCTTTATTTGGATATGAATACTATTTTTCATCATGTATCTTTTGGAGTTATGTATTGTATCAATGTATCATTGTACTGATCAGAGTTTATTAAGTCTTTTCACAGATGATTATTTTTATAATATTGCTATTACTTTGTACATTGTTTTCCTGGTTCTGATCACCTTACTTCATAACAGTTCATATAAGTCTTCCTAGATTTTCTTAAAACCATCCCATTTGTTAAAAAAAAATTAAATTTATTTTTATTTTTAGTTCTTAATTATCTTTTTTTTCCCCACCTTTTCCTCTTCCTCTACTCTTCCTTTTCCCAAGAAGAACTATGATATCCATTAAATACATGAAATCACAAAAAACTCCACCATTTCCACATTAACCATATTGTGGCAGAACAAATCAAGAAAAATTAAGAAAGAAAAAAAAATACTTTAACATGGACTTTGAATCCATCAATTCTCTATCTAGAAGTAAATAACATTTTTATCATGAGTTTTTTGGAATTGTTATATAATGTTGTATTTATTGAGTTAATATGTCTTATTGTTACAAAACTCCTTCTATCATATATATTGTTCTCCCGTGTATAATCACTTGATTTTGCATCAATTCATACATATCTTACCAGGTTTTTCTGAAATCATCTTCTTCATCATTTCTTACAGCACAATAGTTACATATCATGAACATATGCTATAACTTATTCAGTCATTTCCCAATTAATGGGCATTCTCTCAGTTTCCATATCTTTTCCACCATAAAAAGAGCTGTTACAAATATTTTTTGTATATTTGGGTCCTTTTCCTTTTTAAAAAAATTTCTTTGGGGCATAGGCCTAGCAGCAATATTGCTATGTCAAAGAGTATGCACAGATTTATAGTCCTTTGGGCATAGTTCCAAATTGTTCTTTAGAATTGGTGAACAAGTTCACAGTTCTACCAACAATGCATCAGTGCATCTAATTTTTACAAATCCCTTCTAGTATTTGTTATTTTCCTTTTATGTATGTTAGAAAATATATATGTATGAGGTCATACTTCAGAATTGTTTTTATTTGAATTTCTCATTTCTTTTTCTGAAAACTGCCTGTTTCTATCCTTTGATCATTTATCAATTGAGAATGTGTCTTATTTTTATAAATTTGGCTCATTTTTTCTATTTATTTGAGATATAAGACCTTTTTTCAGAGAAATTGAGGCAATTCTTTCCTCTCCACTTTCCTGTTTTTCTTCTAATTTTAACTAAATTGGTTTTATTCATGCAAAAACATGTTTAAATTTTGGCATCAAAATTATCCATTTTACCTCCTAGATTCTTCTCTAACTTTTGTTTTGTCCTGAACTATTCCCAAATGCAAAGACATGATAAGTAATTATTTTTGTGGTCTCACAATTTGCTTATAATATCACTCGTTTTGAATAAATCGGTTATTCATTTTGAGCTTATCTTGGTATATGGTGTGAGATGTTGGTCTTTGCCTAATTTCTGCTAGACTATTTTTTCAGTTATCCCACTAGTTTTTGTCAGTTTTTGACTCGATTGCTGGATAATTGTAATGTTCTCTATTGGGTTTTCTTGGGATCTCTGGAGGCAGCCTTTGCTTCAGTTCAGAATCACCACAAGTACAGCCAAGTGTTAAAGTCCAAATCCTTTATTGTCTCTTTCAAAGTCTTGTTTTCTTTCCTGGGGCCCTGTTAGTTTTCTTATAGTCCAGATCCTTTATGGTCTCCTTCCTGGGGCTGGGCAGCTTTCTGGAGAGCCTTTCAGTCTGGCCTTCATCTTAGTGGGGGAAGTGCAGGAGTCCAGGCCAGCCACCAGGAAGATCATTGAAGATGCAATTGAATTTCTCCCCTTGGTTCTGAGAGCTTAAGCTCCTGCCACCAGTCCTTTGCCTTCTCTCTGAATGTGTCTGAATTTCCCTGACTGAGGCTTCTAGTTTATAAGCTCCACACTGAGTATAAACCAATCATCATATCACTAGGAAACCATTATTTATTGTAGGATTAAATCAATGCTAACCTAGATTTAACCATTGTCTCCTCAATTTCACTTAGTACCTTGTTTCATGTTCTGAGTTCTGGCCCATAAGAGCTAATGTCAACACTTTTAAAGGAAAGAGATCATATAACTTGTAAACTGGAATAAACTATTAATTTTATGGGTGAGAAAACTTAAATCCAGACAGGTGAAATGATTGTTCAGTGTTAATGGAAGAGCTTCATTATAATGCAGATTTCCTGATTCTTAATTAAATCCTCTTTCTATGAAGTAGCACAATCTCTTCTGACAATCAGGTTTAAATTTTTGATATCTTAATTTTTGTACTTTTTTCTTTAATGTGATTTTACCGGGCAGATTTCATTCTTCTAAATAATACACTTATTAGATTATTAATATGAATCTTCCATCTGAACTTTATTTTCACAATACAACTAAAAAGTTATCAAGAGTAGCAATGATGGAATAGAACAAGAAAACCAAACCAAACCAAACTGTACCTGAAACAATCTAAAGTCTATCAAAAGATTAAATTGCCATATCTTCTTTCAAGATAGAATTTTATGCCAGTTTCTAAGCCAAGTGATAAGTTGACTTCTACTCTATTATTAAGTCTCAGAGTTTGTGTGTGATGATATTTAGGGGAGAGCAGAAAATAGAAAAGTGGAAAAACTTCTTATTTCTTTTTTTTAAAAAGAAGATTTTTAATATAAAGAGATAGTGATTGTCAAAAAAAAATTGAAAATATCATCTTGACAAGAAGTCATCTATTCCATTAGAGCAAACACCTTGAAAATGCAACAAAAATCACTTTATCTGGAGACAAAGCCCCTTATAAAAGTACAAATAACAAATAAGCAAGGCTTAGAGTTGTAAACTCCTGAAGATAGCAATGTTATTTGGCCAGGCAGTGATGAAAGAGGTGATAATTTTACTATGTACCATATGGTAGCAAAGATCTACATTCAAGAAATGGCAAATTCTGTGTAAGCAGGTGACTCCTTAAGTGAATTAAACAAGCCTCCAAATTGTCCTTGATCATATTCAATTCAAGATAACAAGTTTCTTTTGTCTACCCTTTTTTTCTTCTTCCTGTAGAGCAAAAGTTCCTTGTCCTTGAGAGCCTTCTACCTCCCATGATCCTTTAGTACTACCTTCCAGGAGGGAAAAACTACACTTTCCATCAATCCTATTGCTGATAAGGGACTACATGATAAAGAATAAAAAATAAAGAGGAAAAAAATAGTACAGCCAAACAAACCTATAATTCAACTGTATCTGATAGTAATCCAATATTTCACAATAATAGTTTCTTTTTCTGAAAAGAAAGAAGGCACAGGTAGTCAAATCTTCTATTTCTAAGCTTGGTCATTAAAATAACACAGTGTTTAGTTTAATGCTTTTGTTCCTTCCATTCTAATTGTGTTAATCATTATGTATTAATTTGCTGATTCTGCTTTTTTCCTTTGTATATAATAATATACAATTTTAAAGTTGTTATACCACCTGCCTAGTAGGTAGAGTAGGCACTAAAAGCTCTTTTCTCCTTCTTCCTCTTTTCCTCTTTCCCTCCCTCTCTCCTTCCTTCTTTCCTTCCTTCCATCCTTCTTTCCCTCTTTTCCTTCTTCTCCTCTTTTCCTTCTTCCTTCCTTCCTTCCCTCTTTCCCTTCTTCCTTCTTTCCTTCTCTCCTCCCTTCCTTCCCTCCTTCCCTTCTTCCTTCCTTCCTTCCTTTCCCCCTTTATTTGACATTGAGCAATGTAAAAAAGAAAGTGAATGTTTAGTTTATATATCTCCTAACTATGTTTTCATTGGAGATTAATAAATTTTGTTAGGTATTTTAGTCAAAAGGACAGTTTTCTCCCCTTTCTGCCTACAATTTAATTCAGGGATTCATTGTGAGATGTTATCTGTTAAACCAAAGATAGTCTGGATATTTCCAACCATAAAAAGTAAATTTCCAGGAGGGCCATACTGAGATGAATCAACTTTAACTTGTGTTTTATGACAAGATCTCATAATTTTATAGTGAACTGCATTTTCTTGAGTCTTTTTTTGTACTCTGTATTTATTTTTGCATTTGTACAAATGACAGGACCATTCAACCACAGGAAGGAGTAAGGAAAACAGTGGGAATAAATGGAATAATGCCACCAGGGATTTTAAATTGAAATTGATTGCTTGGATTCAATCGAGCAAAGAATATTGCAGAACATGACTAGAAACTAGATGAAAGAGCTTTCCCCCTTCCTTTTGGTTGGTGGAGGAAAAACAGACTGTCAAGTTTTATTTTTCATTTTAAAAAGGTTCACAAATATAAACAAAAATGAAATACTTAGAATTGAAAAATTGATTATTTGAGAGAAGGCTTAAAAGGCTTTAATACCAGTTATATCTCCATAAAGGATGTAAAACAAACTGTTGTTTCTATCTTTTATCACCTGATCTTAAAATCAAAAGGTTATGTGAAGACTAAATAGATTTAGTTCTTATGTCAGGAGCTATGTAGCTGAGAAAGGAAAAGAGATGATGCATTCCCCACCATTGGTAAAATCTCTTTCCTCCCCCTTTTTTAAACTTAATATTTTTCTAATTACATTTAAAGATAGTTTTCAACATTTATAAAATTTTGGACTCTAAATTTTTTTCCTTCCCACCCTTCTGTCTCTCCTTTCCAAGACAACAAGCAATCTGGTATTGTCTGAACATGTACAATCATGTTAAACATATTTCCACTTTAGTCATATTGTGGAAGAAAAATCAGAATAAAAGGAAAAAAAAACATGAGAAAGAAATAAAAAGGAAACAAAGAGAAAATATACTTCAGTCTACATTCAGACTCCATAGTTCTTTCTCTGGATGTGGTCAGCATTTTCATCATGAGTCTTTTGGAACTGTTTTGGATCACTGCATTGCTGAGAAGAGTTAAGTCTATCATAGTTGATCATCACACAATGTTGCTGTTACTGTGTACAATGTTCTTTTGCTTCTTTTCACTTCACTTAGCATCAATTCATATAAGTCTTTTCATGTTATTTTTAAAATCTGCTTGCTCATCATTTCTTATAGTATATGTATTCAATTACATTCATATCTTGCAGCTTGATCAGCCATTCCCTAATTAATGTATATCCCTTCAATTTCCAATTCTTTGCCACCACAAGATGCTCTGCTATAAATATTTATACACGTTGAACTTTTCCTCTTTTTAATGATCTTCTTGGGATACAGACCTAGTACTGGTGTTGCTGAATCAAAGGGTATGAACAATTTCATAACCCTTTGTGCAAAATTCCATATAGATCTCCAGAATGGTTGATCAGTTCACAACTCCATTAACAATGCATTAAATATTCCAATTTTCCCATATCTTCTTCAATATTTATCATTTTCCTTTTTTATAGTATGATACAATCTGTTATGGTGTGAGTGGGTACTTCAGAATTGGTTTGATTTGCATTTCTTTAATCAATAGAATTTTCATATGACTATAGAATGCTTTAATTTCATCTTATCCTTTAATCATTTATCAATTGTTTCCTCCCTTGTTTTATGAAGATTTTACCAATTCCTTCCTCAGGATCACAGCTAGTAAGTAGATGAGGGCAGATTTGAACTGTGGAAATACCTTTGAGGTTACTATGTCTATTTTCTATGAATTATCTTACAGCAGATGCATTGGAGACAGAGAAAGCCTGTTGGCTGAAAGAAGTCAATCAAGAGCCAGCAGTGAACCAATGCCTTTGCTGGTGTTTGCTTACTGACCTTGCTGAGCTGTCTCACCTCCTCCTGCACCTGAACTGGCTTAAGCCACTCTTGCAGTCAACTGTACCTATAAAATATCCTTCTTTTAGCTCCATATGTTACTGGGAGAGATTATTCATTCTTTTCCCTAATCCTTCCTTGAATCTCCTCTTAGTGATTTTCAAGCATAAATCTTCCCTATCTCTCCTGGGCTATGGAGAGATCTTTGTATTTTGTACTGGAAATCTCAGAACTAGTGTCTGATTTTCTTTACCTCTGCATTTTGAGGGATAGGCAAAGATGAGTATTCCTGGCTCCAGACCTGTACACATGTGTATGTATAGATTACATATGTATCTTGGATTATCTGTATATATTGGTTATCAGACTTTTTTCTTTTTTGGTTAAATTGGCCAATTTGATAGGTGAGGTAGAATAATTCTTTTAATTAATCACAGGCATGGGAAAGTAGTGTAAGTGTATGAAGTCAGGATATGGGATATTAATACTTAAGGAAAAGCAAGTGGATTTGGATAGCTGAATTTTAGAAAGGATTTAGGGGACTGAAATGAAAAAAGACTGGAAAAAGCATGAAGAGACAATATTGGGAAAGACTTAAAATTCCAAATAGAATATTTTCTGTTTGATAGTGGTAACAGAAAATCATTGTTGTTTGTTGAGTAGGAGAATGTTATGCGGTAGTAGGGAGAATCCAAGGTCTATGGGGGTGCTCAGGGAGTACTAGCACTTCTGGTGTGAGGGCTGTTTGTCTGCTCATTTACCTTTGGTGTCCACCATTTTCCACACTTTCACCTATGGCATTCATAGCTGTAGCATTCACAGCAGCCCCACATTGGTAAAACTGTCTCAGCAGATAGACTAAACCAGTTTGAAAGTAACTGTTGATGAGATGGGGGGGTTATGTCTTCCCCTGGCAGAATAGGCAGATGAAGACAATTTATTCTGCTGCCATGAAGACAACAGAAGCAGGCTCTGTGGAGCACTTACAATTTGTTGAAACATTTAAGATGCCCATTGTCATCTATTGCATCTCAGGTCACAGGCAGTCATCCTGACTTTTGTCTTGCCACTGGACTTGGATGAGAATGTGCAGTACTGGTTTAAATTCAATTCATTTGTGAGTCAAAATATCATCCTATAATGTACTTTGTCTTTTTTGAAAATGAAGGATGAATAACAACAAACAAGTGAAGATTCAAAAAAGAAGACGCTTATGTGGTGATTCAAGACAATTCCAATAGACTTGGGGTAGAAAATGCCATTCATATCCAGAGAGGGAACTATGGAGAGTGAATGTGAAATGAAACATAGTATTTTTATCTTTGTTTGCTTGCTTTTTTCTTTTCAGTGTTGTTTTCCTTTTTGCCTGATTTTTCTCACAAAAAAATGACAAATGCACATATTTAATCTATATCAGATTGCTAGCTGTCTTGTAGAGGGAGAGGTAAGGGAGGGAAGGAGAAAAGTTATAAAAATGATTGTTGGAAACTATATATGTATTTGGAAAAATAAAACACTATTGAGAAGAAAATAAAATAAAGAGAAAACAATTTCTTCTTTGAGTATGTTTATTATTTATAAGTATGAGGAAGTAGATTAATAGTTGGTTTGTGTGTTAATTAATTTAACAATCTGGACTAGTGTAGACATATATTTACCAGTTTCTATTAAGGTATGCTTTCATGAGACTAGAAAATGTGAGTCATAGGTGAGGGATATGATCATAGCATTAGACTCTTCATATGTGCTGATAAAAATGTTTTGAGTATGACATTTTAGTAAGTGTATGTTTAGGATTGACTTGTGAGAATATCTTAATAGATGCAAGAAGGAATAGATAAATTTAGAGATGAAGAGAATTTTGCATAATAAAGCCTTTTAAAGAATTCTTCCCATTGAATTGGTATCATATTGTGAGCATGGTTCTTTTGACCTAGTTGTTAATTGTGTATACACAGTATATACCACTTAGCATAAACAGCAATGAAAGTTCAAAAACTCATATTCTGAACTATAACATTTAAATTATAATTGAATTATAAACATTTTCTGCATTATGTTTTAGAAAGAAAATAGTGCAGACTTTGAAGGATATGATAATTGTTTTCTATCAGGCTTGATAATATTTAGCTTCCCTACCCCCAAACCTTATTGATTTGAAAAAAAAAAAAGATTTAATGAAACTTCTTTTGACATAATAGAAACAGACAGATGACAAAGCTTTCAGCATGATCTTACTTAATTGTTGTAAAAGTACTCCAATACCATCCTAGAAATTACTGCAGCATAAAATTACAAGAACTCAAAAGGAACAAAAACTAATAGGAACACAAAATAAATCAGAGTACTGACATTTGGACTACAAAAGTTCCTGGAAAAGAACTTGTATAATTATTCAATTATATAAATAAATTTCTTCAATCTAGGAACTACACAGTCTATTAATAATAATGTCCATAAAAAAGTAAAATCTTTCCATTGAATGCTAAGACTATATATAATTTGGGGTGATTAATCTATTGGTGTCATTGGTGGTTAGGTGACACAGTAAAGAGAGTACCTGGAGTCAGAAAAACGAGAGTTCAAATTTTATCTTAGACTAGCTATATGACTATGGGCAAATGACTTAATTTCTGTTTGCATGTTTCCTCAAATATAAAATGGGTATAATAATAGTGTTTCCCTTCAGGAATGTTATGAAACTCAAAGAGTTAATATTTGTAAAAAGCACAATAACCAACAAATGTTAGTTGCCATAATAATCAGATCATTCCTTTGTAAAAAAGGAATAATAAAAAGCTTCTTAAAGACATATGAGAAATTTCAGGAAACCATTTGCATTGTGCTTGTGCCTTTATGAATGAGGTTGTATTTCAAAAGTTTAAGGAACTATTCATTAGGATTTCATTCTTAGGTGCTCAGTAAATTGATTCAGGCTGCAAATACTTTGCACCTCAGCAAACAGTCTGAGTTGCTGTAGTTTTATTTCGTTTTGTTTTAGATTCATATCTAATTGACTAATCCTTTGGTGATGATCCTTTCCTGAATTTAGTTAGGTTGGTTCTTCGATATAAATACCTACTCCATTTTGGTAGGATCTATAAGAGTTTGTGTTCTGCTGGCATACCCTTAAGAAACTAAATGTGAGCACTAATTCTTTAAAAATTTGTTAGTTATCTGGCATGTTTAAGCCATTATACCAGCAGGTGCAGAGAACATAAACCATAAAAATCTTGGAATGGAGATCATAATACATTTCATTATTTATACAAAAAATAAAATGTTAATGGTATAATTGCTATAACTCACCTTATACCTGAACTTAATCTAATTTTTATATCTATTTTTCAATATCAGTGCTTTTCTTTGTTGAACAATGTATTTTATTTCATGTCTTTAAAATTTTTTTTTTGAGAAAAAGTCCATTGTTTTACTCAATGGGAAAGTGATAAATGACCTCCAAAAGGTTAAGAACTTCCATGACAGAGATTCAGTTTTAAAAGGCATTTCTTCACAATAACATTGTGACATAAATAGTATGAAAATTATAATATCCATTTTACAGATGAGAAAGAAAATGAATAGTTGTTGTTAAATATCAATAAAGACAATAATATAATAGATACAAAAAGGTGTCAAGTAATCATTTAATGAGTATTAGGATTAACCTGGAAGAGGATATGATTCAAGAAAGAAGAGGGACTTCAATTGAAGGATAAGTAGGATTTGCCTACTTGGTGGCAAAAACCCATTATTAGTAAAGCAAATGACTGAAAAAAGTTGCAGTCCTTCTAATATGTTTTTAAAAACATTTATTTTTTTTAAAATACTGTGTTTTTCTAATTATAAGTATTTTTTTGTAAAAGGCAAAACAAAGCAATTCATTTATTAAATGATTAGAGAAACAGCTTAAGAAATTGTATAATATAAATATAATAGAATACTACAGAGCCACTTAAAATATGACAAATATGAAAGACAAAAAGATACAAAATTAACATAGTGACACAAAATAGAATGAAGACTTATAAGAGCATTGTTAGCAATGATTACAATAGAAAACAACATCTTGGGTTTGTTCATTTCTGCTTACCTGAAATTGTTATTATGTATAACAAAAACTGCTTATGATAAAATGTATATACATATACACATATATATATACACACACACAATAGTAGGGGAAGAGAAAAGGGAAATCCTTACTTTCTGTGACAAACACAAAATATATAAATGCTTAATTTCCCTGCCACCATTTCACCTGAGTTATTGTGTTTGGCTTTTCCTATCCTCTTAAAATACTAATTGACAATAAATAATTTATTCCCTTAAATATCTCCAAGTCTAGCCCCTTCTCCCATACATACACAAACACTTGATACGAATTTAACATTTCCAATGCCATATGGTAGTAATTAAAGTGTTAAAAGTTGGTGAAAAACTAATTTATAATTAGAAAAAATACTTTTGAATATTTGTCTTTGTATAATTCGCTCAGAAATCAATTTTAAGTTTAGCGCAAAATATTGTCAACTTTTTTTTAATTAAAGAAAAGTTCATTAAGGAGAATAGTTTATCCCTTCTCTACTTAAAAAAAAAAAAAGGAGGGACAGAGCCAAGATAGTGTAGAACAGACAGGACATTGCCTGAACTCTCCACAGCTTCCTTCAGAATTAATACTACATTAATCTTATGAACAGATTTTGAAGTGATAGAACCCATAAAACTTAAGATATCTTGGAAGAACTTCAGGAAAGATCTGTCTAAATTGAGCAGTGGGAAATACAGAAGGCAGGGAATCTAGCAGGAAGATCTTAGCCAAAAAAAAGCAGCATTGGTTACTCTATCCTGGTTCAGAAGGCCAATAGATCAGCAGACCAGCTGTGAAACCTCCAGTGCAATTACAGAAGGCAATTTGTGGGCCCCTGCACCCCACATAACCAGCAAAACTTGGATAGGCCACTCAGAACAGTGGAGAAGCCTCCAGCACAATCAGTGAGAAGCCCCTGTTACCTTGTAGAGGAAGCTAAGGACAATCTCCTCTGTCCCTAAGAGCAGACCTTAACCTTTAAAAAGGAACAAAAAAGCAAAAGAAGAGCTACTATGGAGACAGGAAGATCACAGCACAAACCCAGAAGAAAACAACAAAGGCAAAATGCTTTCGGGTAAAGCTCAAACATATGGATAGATATAAACTGCTTTCCAGTTCAAAAAGGCTCTCTTGGAAAACTCAGAACAATTGTTCTGTAGACCTTCAGTTTGGTAGGCTGTCTACTATCTCTTGTTCCCCATACTTCCCTTTGTAGCCTCTCAAACATTAAAATAGTTTTTGGCAATGCACGCATCATTGACAAGCATACTACCAAACTAAGTGAGCTTTGGGCAATCCAAATTTATCCATTTGCTGAACCTTGGTGTTAATTGAGAGGTCAGAAATAGCATAACTGGAAAAGTTTTGATCCATACTTTGCTGCATCTCAGCATCAGAGGTGCATTGAATGCATAATCATCTATAAACAAAAAGTCACAGACCAACACCCTTTTTACTTAAATCTTGGCTTTCAGCCTTGTCAAGCTAAATAATTTACCATCAGTTCAGTAGCTGGCCTTGATGTTGTTTTTACCCTCATTGAAGGTATCTGATCACATCACTAAAAATATCATGCTGAACAGCATGAGATCAAACATATAGCTCTGCATCATTTCATTGGTGACTAAGAAAGTTTAAGAGCATCATAAAACTGATGTATAACACTCATGAACTTTTCCAGGCAATCAATTATGCCATAATGTTCTACAAGCCCTCAAGACTGATAGTATCAAAGGCTTTGGTCATATCAAGTAATGTTTTACACAGACCTCTGTTCTGGGCATTTTTCTGCAGTTTTGGGGCAGTAAACACTATATCAGCTGGGAAATGACCATCTTCTAGGTGAGAATATTGCCAACAATGACAGAGAGAGAGAGAGAGAGAGAGAGAGAGAGAGAGAGAGAGCGAGAGAGAGAGAGAGAGAGAGAATGAATTCCCTGTGATTGTCACGCAATAACTTTTTTCCCTTTTCATTTATAGTGATGGACAATAAAGACTTACTTGAATTGTTGAGGACACAGTGAGATAGAGCGGGAACAAATTCCTTTTGCCATATAACCTAGAAGATTTCAGTCAATTTTTTGTATGAACAATGAACCCCTGCCTTGTAAATCTCAGCTTGAGTAGAATAAGCACCAGGTGCTTTGCCACATGAGAGGAGTCTAATGGCATTCAAAACTTTTTTCAGTTGGAAATTTAGCTAGAAAGGGATTGACTTCAACTTGAGATATACAGTCAATGACTTCAGCATTGATTTATGATGGTCTGTTGAGAACACTATGGAAATGTTCAGTCCATCTCTCCAGGATCAAGTCTTTACCACTAATCAACGTGGCTCCATTAGCACTGAATAACTGAAATGCATCATAGATTTTTGGTCCATAAATAATCCTCAGTTATTTATTATCAGTGGAAGCTGAATTTCATCTGCCTTCTTACTGAGTCAAAATCCGGCATCTCTCTAAACTTCATTTAAATTTTAATTTTAATGGCATTAAATTTCTTAGAGGCAGAATAACTATCCTTCTGGTGAACTCTGTGTAATTCTTATTTTTTTTCCTTTAGCAGCTTCTGAATTTTCCCATTGTTTTCATGTTTGTGAGTGTTTTGGTCCAGACAAGTAAATGTGGTACTATATACCAAATCTCTGAAAGCTGATCACTATTTTCATTCTTTTTTTTTGCTCTACTGTTGCTAATCCTGTGTTGCTCTAGTTTTCCCTCAAAGTTAGCAATTAACTATTCCCATTCAGAGAAGTACTCTAATCTTTTGATATTGTGTCTTTTGGTAGTTATCAAGTCTTGGGGTCACTACTTCTGTTGAATCCAAATGGTTAGTTGGAGAGTTTTTCAGCACTTCAAACTACACATAACTTTCATTACTCTCATATCTTATTTTTCCTTTTATAATAACATAATCTATTAAATGCCACTGTTTGTTGTGAGGGTGCACTCAGGAAGTTTTATTATATTTAGGTAAACAGAAAACAATATTAGTGATGAGAAGGTCATGAAACACATCTCTTTAATAATAAATGACTGTTCTATTTGCAGCTTCATTCCTCCCAAAGATTTTCTGCCATGTCTAATAGTTTGTACCTACTCAGGTGTTAAAGTCCCTTAGAATTATAATTGTTTTCTTTCAGCACATTGATGAGAGTGACCATACAATTCTCCTTCTCCCTTATCAGGATCTGTCATGGTGGGAGCATAATGTGCTGATGATGGTGATGATGGTACTTTCCAGCAAGTGACAATCTCATTGTTAGCCTATCATTCAGTCTTTTTTGGAGCATCCATGCTGGCTAACTGGATTAGTTTTTATCACAAAACCTACACCAGCTTCATGGTGCTTCTCCCCACTGTGGCCACTCTAGAAATATGTGCATACAGAAAAATGAAGTACTCCTACTTCAGCAAGCTCAGCTTTGTTTCACTTAGAGCTGGTATTTGGATGCAATACTTAATGAGTTCTCTCCCAGTGCAAACTGTTCACCTCTCAGGTCTACTGTAGTTAATTTTGTCCAAAAGTATGCATATATTCTATGGTGAATGGATCCAGCCTTCACAAAAGGTTTTGTATATTTAAAAAATTTTTCAATCAGAGTTAGATTCCCTGTCTGCCATGGTAAGCAGGCCAAAGTTAGGTAGGAGGAAACAAATAATTTTTGGGACACCTTCCCTAGTCTCAAACCAGAAGGTAAGTACTTCAAAACTAAAAAAGTAACTCAGACATCCAGGGGGATGCTGAATCCCACTGTTGCTTCAGTCCAGTGAAAAGATGGTCTGGGCCATCTGTGTGCAGGGTTGTGACTACAGCACTATATCAATACCTTCTGCTTTGTCACAAGAATTTGATGTAGGTAAGAATGGTAAAATGGTATGGGTGATGCCTTTTGACTTGTGCATAAATTGGATTTAAGTGAGATGGAGTTGTGTGAATTTATCAGATTCACTCTCTCTTCGAGTCATCAAAGTCCAGAGATAAGATAAAAAGATGATTGGCAGTAGCTCAGGATCAGTGGATGACCCCAGTGTCTTTAGTGTCTAAGCTGCTATTACCATATTCACAGTCTGTTGGAACAAATTGTTCTCAACTACCCATTCTGCTGAGGGAAGTCTTAACATGCTTGGGGTCGACAGTTCCCTAACTTAACATCAGGTTTGAGATTATCAGTTACTCTCAAACTGGTTTAGCCAATCTGTCAAATGGATTATTGGGGTTTGGCTTCTGCAGTTTTTTACTACAGTTTTTTAGATCCACAAATGAGAGCTGGGTGACAGATAGACATTACAGCTGGTCTGAAAAGGACTCAGCAATCCTCACGCCAAGGTGCTCGCCTTCCTGAATCTATTCTACCTAAGAGAGGGAGAAGGGGAGATATACAAAATATATTGGGATTTTAAGATACTGCAAGACAGAACTTGGAAACCTATTAAATATATAAGGTGAATGTGAGTGGCTAGTCATGGATGATATTCAGATTGGAAACCTAGATGATTGGAAGAAAGTCACCTTAACAGTAATAGGGAAGTTGGTTAGATGAGAATAATCTTATAGGATATGATAATGAGTTCTGGTGTGTGTGTGTGTTTGTCTCTGCATGTATTTAATTAGATCAGTTTATGAAATAGCCACTTTGAAGCTAGAAGTTAAAGGAGAGGGTAGGGATGGATGAAAATATTTGAGAATTATGTGCATAGAGATTATAGTTGAATCCATAGGAACAGGTGAGATAGAGGAAGAAAAGATGAGGATCTAGTTCAGAACCTTGGAAGAAATGCATGGTTAATTGGTATTAACTTACATTAAAATCCAGCAGGGAAGACTGGGATGAAGGGAATGAAATCCAAGCAATCAGTCTGATAATGCGCCTGTTAGTTTAAAAGAAGTTGTAAGGACTATTCAGTTCTCCTCTTCTTGATATTCAATTGGTGAGGAATATGGCTAAAGATTGAGGTCTGATTATCTGAGCTGAACTACAGAAGAGAGCAGGTAAAAAGATGAGATAAGAATTAAAATTACTATTAAAGACAAAAGTTTTTTTTTTTTTTTGATCTCAAAGACAAACATAAGCTATTTGAAGATCATATTTGCTCAGTTAGGGAAATTTGAGTTGTATTATTATGTGTGACTTATTGTATGATACAAATAAACAACAATTAATATAGGACATACAGGAAAAGTGTGATTAACATTTGAGACACATCAGGGAGAGAGTGATAGCTTTGAATATTATAGGATTTGAAGGAGAGTAAAATGTTACTTGATGAATATAATCACTCATATTCAGATGTTAAGGGGGTTTGGCAGGTTTTTTTCCCTATCTCTTTTATAGATTCAATCAGGTTCTAGGATAATTCTTACTTGGTTCTTCATAAAATTATAACTCAGGAAATTATAACTGAGTTGTGGATGGTATGTCAGGTGGAACACAAAATGCTTAATTCAGGACAATAATACAACTTCCAAACATTCAGAAGAAGTTAGAGATGCAGAATTGGAACTTAGAAAAAGGATCAATGCTGTAGGTATTGATTTAGGAATTGTCAGCATAGAAGAAATAATAATTCTGTTCTTACTGGTTCATGAAATCTCTAAGGGAGCGTATGGTGACAGTAGTTTTTTTTTTTTTTTTTTAACTGAGGCAATTGGGGTTAAGTGACTTCCCCAGGGTCACACAGAGAGGAAGTATTAAGTATCTGAGACCAGATTTGAACTCAGGTCCTCCTGGCTTCAGGGCTGGTGCTGTCTACTGCTCTGCCTAGCTGCCTTGGTGACAGTAGTTCCAGGACAGATAATTTTTTACTTGAGATAATTTTTACTTGAACCTTTTGGGGGGAAAAACACAATTTGTTCACATCACAGCAAATGGAACAAATTTATGAATATCTCCAAGTTATAATTGGCCATGTTAGAAGAATAATCTTGAGGTCCCTTGTTATATCCATGTTATTAAATTGTTTTTTGTTCTTCAGTTTTTATCTTCTCTGTTCTTCCCTTCACTCATTACTCATCTCTATGTCTCATTTTTCACATTATTTTCTTTTTCCTCCATTTTTATTCTTGATTCACTTTTCTTACTGTGTTGTTATTGTTCAGTTACTTTCAATCATGTCCAACTTGATGTGACTCTTTTTAGGGTTTTCTTGGCAGAAATACTGTAGTGGTTTAGATTTTACTTACCCAGCTGATTTTACATATGAGAAAACTTAGGCAAGCAGGGTTAAATGACTTATTCAGGGTCACACAGCTAGTCAAGGTTTCAAGCCAGATTTGAACTCAGAAAAATGAGTCTTCCTTTTTCCAGGCCTGGCATTCTATCCAATATGCCAACTAACTGTCCTTTATTAATTTAGTAAAAGTCAATTTTCTGGACTCAGGATCAGTAAATACATGACCTAGAACAGTTTTATCACAACCTTAGCCCCACACCAACAATAATACCTTTTTACTCCAGCACTAATTTCCAAAGCCACTGGGAACAGTCTTCAAAGATATCTCTAACACTGGGTTAGTTTCTGGCCACTCACAACATGCTCAATTCAAACTATATAGAGTCCTGCCTTTTGTTTTTGGAAAATGTCAATCTGATGAATAATTAGATATGCTTTACTTCCCATCTCTCCCACTAGTTCTAGTTCTTTTCTGATGAGTATTGTTTAGTCCAGTCCATCTATTAGACCTATATATTTTTCTAATTTTTTACCTTGGTACTATCTGCCTTCTAGGAAAATTTTCCTGCATATGGCTCTCTGTAGTGGTAAGCCTGCTTTGTGAGAACAAGAGGATAGTTAGAGGAAAGTCAAATTAAATAATGCTCCAGAGGAGCTGTCCTTTTTTGGACAAACTGTGCAGAAATGTATCTTGAATCAGATCTGAGGTGATGGTACACATAAGTATTATTAATTTCTCAAATAAAATATATATGGCACACTGAACAAGCACCATTTTGAGGTATATTATGGTTTAAAAATCTTTAGAAAGACTGTGGGAGTTTATTTTTCTCAGGTTTGCTTTATTGTGCCTTGTTCTCAACCCACTGGAAAGATTATAGGCTGATTAAAAAAACTACTGAATTATCCTATCAAAATGATGGATGAGGATTTTTAGACTATTATGTTGTTTGAACTCACCTAAGGGAGGAAATAGAGACCATTTGTGGCATTCCTGCCAATAATTTCAAGAAGTAACTGACCAAGCACCTTCTACATCTATAATTCTGCATTGAAAATGCTATTGGGTGAACCACAATTTATTTCACTTTTAAACCTATTTACACAAAATGATTAGTGACAGATCTAATCCTTCTAAAAATTGTTTACTTTTTTAAAAAAGGAAACCATATTTTAAAATGTAGCAAGTGACTGTCTCACCCCTTCAACTTAACTATCCCTAAATGTCAGGCTTTAAAAGCCTTCAGAACTTAACACATACTTCAAGTATTCACTGGACATAGTTAAAGTACTTTGTTAGTTTGAAGACACTTTTCTTATTGTGACCCCTTATCACTTATCCCCAACATTTTGGGTATTGTTGGTTATTAATCTATTTAAACTTGTTGCTTATGAAACTTCATCAACATTTCTTTTATTAAGCCAAACTCATTGAGTCAAAATTTAAAGAAAAGCATTCTATGGAAGTAAAACAGTTATTATCATAGCACTCATTCTTAAAGAGCTAACAGTTAATGTTCCACATATTTGTCACAAAGGGATACTAGTCTTACTTCGAATCAACTCCCTGATCTTAAAAACAAAAGGAGTGGGACACATTAGTTATTTGCAGTCGTAATGGTGGGATTTCTATAGCTACAAGTCTTCTTTATTCACTCTTTTGATTCTTAGTTCATGCCTAAATAAATGTTTCTTAGAGTTGCAGTTACTTTAGTAATTCCTCTCATCTCTGATCATTCTAGTCCTAATTGCTTGCTACTGGCTAGACTGGCTAAATTTCAGTCATTTACTCTAGGACTAGTCTAGTTTCTAGTCACACTGACTGTTTCACTCCATCCAACAATATTTTAGTTTTATTTCTCAACTTGGAACAAAACAAAGTTTTACTAATGAACAGGCTTCTGGGGACTGGGAACAAAATTTTCCATTCAAACATGTGTCTCACCTTATAATTATCCCCTTTGAATAGAAAAGAGGAAGTTTTCCTATGTTTAATCCAACCTTCTCATCTTTAAATTAGGTTCCTATTAAATCTTCTGGAAACAAGAATTTATCAGCATTATAGCTTCCTTCTGTACTTTATTTATACTTTTTCAATTCACTCAAAGTCAAGTTGAGAAGTGTAAATAGTTCATCTATAATCTTTATTCCACTCATTTCCATTAAGTTTATTAGTATTCCACCATAAACTCTTATCAATTCCATGTTATCAAGGAGACATTTTCATCCTATTTAATCCCCTTGTGAAAAATAATATGCATCATTCTCTCCAAGTCCTTTTTTCCCAGCAGTTTCATGTGTTAACATGGTAGAAAAAGTACTTTTGGGCAAAAGAAAATATTTAAATTAATTCTAAAGGATGTAAGTTATTGCTGCTATTATTGTTAATTAACATTTTGATGTCTAAAAAGAACAATAACTGACTTAAAAAACTATTAAGACATGCATTTAAAGAAGCACAGCTTATAGATGGAATTTTGACAGTTTTAAATGGAAAATAAACTGTGAAACTGTGGTATTTATAAATTACCTTACAAATGATGAAAGATGTTGCCTGATGGGTATCTGAACAATGTTATAGATTAAGGAAAGAGAAAACTCTTTTTTTTTTTTTAAACTAGAAAAATATAAATTCAGAGAAAGTTTCCAGATATATGTTGCAGGATTCTATTGGGAATGAACAGTTAGAAAGTATGTTGTTCTCTCAGCTAGTTTGCATAGTACAATTTTAGAATTAAAGAGAATCAAATTTAAACAAATTCTGAAGAAAATTAGAAAGAAATGAGATATACATATGACTTAAAGTTGCTATTAAGTTCACAGGAACTATTTAGGGAATTTTAAAATGAAATTATTGAGTCCTAAGGTTTTGATTTAGAGCATTGGAATATATGGGACTATAGAAGCTAGAGGAGATAAAAGGCTGAGGCTAAATAGGAAGGAACATCAAAAAAAGGAGGATAGTAAAAAGATAAGGCACAAAAAAGGCATTTTATTGGACCCATATGAGGAAATTAATAAGCAAAAGCAGTTGGCGAATAGGAGACTTCTGCTGTGTGATCCCTGATTGGCTGGATAAAAAAATACAATTTCCTCTTAGAGACATTCTTCTCAAAAGTTTAAGTTGAGCTTTCCTGTTTTCTCTCTTTTGAGGGGAAAAATCAAAAAAAGAGGGCAGACAAGGAGTGGGACAGTTTTGTTTTATTAGATTTTTTTTGTCTTGGCCAACATGACCATTTTGTTCAGAGTTCTGTTCTCACCAGATAATGCAGTACCTAGGAATATGAACAACTGAAACAAAAAGAACCACTTAAAATGATTTTATTTTCATTTTTCAGAGAGCTGTTGAAGATTTAAAAATGGCATGACTTTGCAAATGAGTAGGAATGGAAAGTTGAAATATAGTGATACCCTTGCCAATACAATGAAAGTCTAGAAAAAAAGTATTTAGAGGGAAAGAAAATAAATTCTGTAAATTGAATTTTGAGATGTTAACATGATATTTTATTTGAAATTTCGATAAGCAGTTTATGATACAGACTTAGAAACCAAGAGACTAACTAAAGCTTTCTAACTTTCTATCTCTCTATCTATTTAGGAATTATCAGTAAAAGATGATAATTAACCTAAGGGGACTGATGAAGTCACTAAGTGAATATGTATAGAATCAAAAGAAAATTTAACAAAACACCTCAGTCCAGAATCTTGAGGTATGCTCACGTTTACGTATAACCCAGCAAAATACACTGAAAAAGAATGATCAAATAAGTAGGCAAACTGGGATAATGAAGACTCAAGAAAATGTAAAGAGGAAAGAGTGTCCCATAGGAGAAGATGATCAACAGTATAAAATGCTCTAGAGTGATCAACTTGGAAGAAGAACAAAAATAAGCCAGATGATTTAACAATTTGGAGAACATTGGTTTGGTAGGAGGGCTATCTACTAGGTCCTTTAATATGTAAGATAGACTTATTTTCCCCAAGATTTTATCTTATATGGATTAAGTTAATTTGTCCTTAAAAGTTATTGAAATTATCCTTGAGAATTCTTCCAGAGGACTAAGGCTCAAGCTTTTGACATATACAGTGGCTTAACTATAAAAGCAGAACACACTAAATCAGGAATTCCTCTGGCACCTTGACATGTATTTCCTGAACATACGGTCATAGCAGTGTCAAACTGGATCAATATTATATCCTTGCTGAATATCTTGTCCATGCTGTGGTTAAATAAATTTCCTTTTGTAAATTGTTAGGTGTTCTATGATTTTTTTCCCTTTTCGTTACCATTGTCAGCTTGAACTAAGGGATCATTTTGAGTCAGGTCTATCACAAACTTGGTGTTAACAAGATTGAAATAGAATGATTTTGTTGAAGTTTGGGAAGGGTAAGAGTGATAGAGAGGAAGACAAGCTTTAGATCATCAAAGTCTCTATATGTTGTAGCCACTATCGTTGTGTCATTACTTCTGTCAATGCTAGCACAGACCAATGTATTGTCTCCATTGACAAGAGAGGTCTTAAGCAACTAGAGATAAATATGAACATAATCATTTTTTAAGAAACATATCCTGAAATAATAAATTTTGATAACTAATTTCTGAATTTGTATAAAATTTCAATTCTAGGAATTGATAATGGTATTTAAATTTATTTGTTATGCTAACATCAAGACTATATAGGAACTGTGATGAATGAGTCTTATTGTGTAGTATTTGGGAGGTCACTCAGAAGAATGCTACAGATATTTTATTGGAACTCTTTGATATAGTACTCTGAGGGAGTCGGTAGAAAAGCTAATGCTTGAGCTTTCACAAATCCCAGAGGCCTTTCTAAATTATAGATATGGAAAACTATAATATACATCAATTCATTTGCTGAGATTAGCTGGTGGTAGTGCGGGGAAATGCGTCAATGTAAAAGGGAAGATGCGGCCAGAGCCAAATGGCAGAGCAACTTCTTTTTTTTTTTTTAATAGCTTTTTATTTTTCAAAATACATGAGAAGATAATTTTCAACATTCACCCTTACAAAACCTTTTGTTCCATATTCTATTGGAACTGGCCTGAATCACCTCATTGTTGACAAGATCCAAGTCCATCAGAGTTGATCATCACATAATCTTGTTGTTGCCATGTATAATGATCTCCTTGTTCTGTTCATTTCATTTAGCATCAGTTCATGTAAGTCTCTCCAGGCCTCTCTGTTATGGAACAATAATATTCCATAACATTCATATACCATAATTTATTCAGCCATTCGCCAACTGATGGGCATCCACTCAGTTTCCAGTTCCTTGCCACTACACAAAGGGCTGCCGCAAACATTTTTGCACATTTAGGTCCCATTCCCTCCTTTAAGATCTCTTTGGGATACAGGTCCAATAGAAAAACTGATAGATCAAAGAGTATGCACAGTTTGATAGCACTTTGGACATAGTTTCAAATTACTTGCCAGAATGGTTGGATCTTCTAGATAATCTTGAAAAAGCTGTCAGATTTATGCATAAGGGAAAAACTTATGACCAAAAAGGATTTAGGAAGCTGATCACAAAAACCAAAGTGGAAAATTTTTATTATATGATATTAAAAAGTTTTTGAATAGAAGTCCAATGCAGCCAATTTAGAAGGAAAATAAGAAATTGAGAGAAAATGCCACAAAATTTTCTGGCCTCATTTATAAAATATATGAGAACTGAGGCAAATTTATAAGAATAAGAATCATTCCTCAATTGATAACTGGCAAGAACTTTCCCAATGAAAAAAAAAAAAGGAATATCTATCATGGAGACTAAAGAAATTTTCCTTCAAAAACTAATGATTTTTGGTAAGAATATACTCCCAATGTTGTATACTAACATTCCAATTACTCAACAGGCTAGAGGCTTATTTAGACTAAACCTCTAATCTAGAAAGTACATGAAAATATAGGAAACATAAACTAGCAAATAAGACAACCTTGATGTGAAATGTCAGAAAACTTAGACAACCAATGATCATAATCTAGGGTTAACGAATCATAATCTAAATAGAGTAAAATAAAAGTGGATATCTGAAACATTAAAAGATCCCCAAACCCTTATCTCAGAAAAGTTTACTCCTACCCCATAGACTTTTCTCAATGGGACCTTCTTTTACCTACTTCCAGGAGCTTGTTACTCAATTCTGCTCTCCTACATTTTTTTTTTTAAAGTTTCGTATCTAGCAAAAATACCTAAATAAATAAATTATCCCATTACTCTTTCTAAAAATGTTAGCCATTTATCATCCTCATCTCTTTCCAATCATTCTTGCTTTGTCTTAATCCTTTGCTTTTTTCCCAATTGAGAACAGGCAGGAATGACAGTCAGGAAAGGCTTCTTAAAATTCTAGGTACCTTTCAGTCAGTAGTCTATTTTTCAACTTGTATCTAGCTATTTCCATGTCTAGTTGTTTCTGCTGTTTTCTTTAATGGTATCACACCCTTGTTGCTGGCTGTCTTTTCCAGGTTTAATCTCTCATCATGCCATTCATTGTATATTCACCCAAGAGAGATTTCCATCTTTTTGATTAAATATGGATTATGGAAAGCTGTTCTGCTAAGCACATGTACTTCTGGACTTTCTGTTTTTATATAATAGTGCAACTCATAAAGCAACTAAAACTTCTGATTGTGTCCATTCTGTTCCTGTGCCTAGAAAATGCCCTCCTTCCATATCTAAGCCTATTGAAATCCCATCTGTTTTTCAAGCTGCAGGTCAAATGATACCTCTTCAATGAAGATGAAGTTTCTTCATCTGTAAAATGAGCTGGAAAAGGAATTGGCAAAACATTCAAATAGCTTTGCCAAGAAAACCCCAACTGGTGACATAAAGAGTCAGACAGGACTGTAATGACTGACCAACAACAACGAAGTCCTGCTCTATCATCCAGTTTCAAATGGTTTTCATCCTTGAAACTTACATAACACTCTGCTCATACTTGCCCTAGGCAATCACTATAATAATATTTTTGAAAAAATTATTAGTAATTTGTGTAAATTTTGGATTTCCCATCAGTATTGGAAACTTTAAGAAACAAGCGATTATATCCTTTTTATTTTAGTACTTTTCAAAAATCTCATATAGTTTCTCAAACTTATCCATGTTTGTTGAATTTTCTCTATTAAATGACTCTAACAACATTTAATATTTAGAATATATATTTAGAATTGTAGTAAGCACTATAAGAAAATGCCAGACAATTGTATTAAGAGAATCTTGTTTAGAAAATAAAGTGTTCTCAATGTTCTGAAGACAATTTTAGTATTTCAACATTTAAAATATCTGTCATTTTATCATTGTGAGTTATACTTTATTGTTACAATATTGTTACAAATCATGGTTCCACTTATTTGACTGAAATTATTATGGCCAAAAAAAAAAAAAAATCAAGTCGTTAACCCTCTGGCAATAAACCTTTACAAACCCACAGACATATATTACATTTTCAGGCCTATGTATCAGAAGACTTCCAGATTTCTAAGAACTTGCCATAGGCTTACTATCATGGCCTGTAAAACCTCTGGACCACCTTCACAATGCATGAGTCAGAATTATTTTAGTGGAGGAAGAAAGACAATTTTAACATGCTTTTAAAAGTTTGAAAAAGTTTCTTAATGCCAAATTCTCATGGTACTGTGAATCTAGCTTACTTTGTTTTAATATCATCCACTAAGACAAATATATTGATAAAGTGCCTTGATTTTACAGATAACTAAGGCAGTCTTGGCACACAACCAAATAAAATATTTCTAAGGTCCTTTTATTTTTTGCTTTTGTTTTGTTTTCTCTTATTTTTAATATCTGAACTGAAATACTAAATAAAACAAACATTTCCACATTTATAATAGCACAAAAAATGAGAATTTTCTGTGAAATTGCATGTTATATACAGTATACATTTCTTTTTGAATATGTACTAAGTAACTTCCTAGTTGCTTGATTTGTCCTTTCTTTTCTCTCTTTGTTTTTTAAAATGAATTTTTTTGGGTGGAGCCAAGATGGAGGAGAGGACACATGCCACTTTTTGATCTTCTCCTATGACCCTTAACTAATTAGCAAATTCAGCCTCTGAATTAGTTCTGAACCAGCAGAATCCATGAATATTGGGAGTATAGCAAGTTACCAGCAGAAGATAATTTTGAAGATTTCCAGAAAAGGACTATTTCAGTTGGTCTTGGAGGGAAGTGGCTAGGCTCAGGGAGGCAGAGCATGGAGGCCAGTGCATGCTGTGTAGATTTGGGGTGGTGAAGTCTTTGCCGGGTGGTACAGACCCCACTCAATCTATGGGTAGGAATCTAGACCAGTGTTGGTCACTCTGCCTTGGTTGCAAACCAGTAGATCATCAAAGAAGTTATAAAATATCCAAGTCAAACACAAAAGATAAATAGTGAACTCCTAAAGACCAGAGTCTCAGGAGATCTGGCCATGCCCACCCAGCACCAGAAGTGAGTCAGCATGGACCCAGCACAGCTGCTGCCACTTTGCTGCAGCTTGTAAAGGAAGCTTGGAAAACCTTTCTTACCTTAAAAGCAGATCCCAACTTTTTAAAAAAATGAGTAAAATAGCAAAGAAAACTCTAACCATAGAAAATTTCTATGTTGAAAGAGAAAAACAGATTTCAAATCCCGAGGAAACTAAAAGCAGAATGTCTCCAGATGAAGCCCCAAAAGGTGATGTAACCTGATCCCCATCATACAAGGCTCTCCTAGAAGAAATTAAAAAGGATCTTAAAGGAGAGCTAGAAAAAAGATAGGGAAAGGAAAGGAAAACTTTGCAAGAGGGTTTGGAAAAGGTATATAATTTATGAAAAGATAGATTTGACAAAATGGAAATAGAAAACAACTCCCTGAAAAACAGAATTTGTGAAATGGAAAAAGAAAATAACTACTTAAAAAATAGAATTTGTGAAATGGAAAAAAAAACTCCATAGAACAAAACAAGTCATTTAAAGACTCACTTGAACAAATACAAAAAGAAGTAAAAAAAAAAGTAAATGAAGAAAATAAATTTTACTAAAAATTAATGACTTGATGAGACATCAAGAATCAGTCAAGTAAAACCAAAAAAAAAAAAAAAGAAAAAAGTAGAAAAAAAAGGAAAATGCCTACTTGGGAAAACAACTGACCTGGAAAATAGATCTAGGAAAGACATTCCAAAACTCTCTGAAAGAATTCACCAAACACCTCCTGAAAGAGACCCCAAAACTAAAACTCCAAGGAATACCGTGGCTAAATTTCAAAATGATTGGACCAAGGAAAAAATATTACAAGCAATTCAAATACCGAGGAGCCACAATAAGTATTACCCAGGATTTAGCAGTTTCCACCTTAAAGGTGGGCCTGGAATCTGATATTCCACAAGGCAGAACTTGGAATGCAGTCAAGAATAAACTGCCCTTCTAAACTGAGCATTTTCTTCCAGGGAAGAAGATGGTCATTCAATGAAACAGGTGAATTCCTTTTATTTCTGATGAAAAGATCAGAGCTAAACAAAAAATTTGATCTCTAAATATAGGACTCAAGAGAAGTATAAAAAGGTAAAAAAGAACTCTTGCGACCTGTCTGTTATGGGTATACATGGAGAGTGCATGTATAATTTGATTTTACTGATATAATATAAAAAAGGAATTAGAGATGGAAAGAGGATGGTACCAGAAAAAGGGAAAAGTAAAGGCAAAATGAGGAAAATTACATCTTACGAAGAGGCAAAGGAAACCTATTATATTTAAGGGAAAAAAGGGAGAAGGATGAACATTGTGTGAATCTTACTCTCATCAGATTTCAAAGAGAAAACAGACATTTTTGGTTTACAGAGAAACTTCTCTCATCTTATTGAAAAGTGGGAGGAGAAAGGCAAAAAGAGAAGGGCTAGGCTAAATAGAAGGGAAAACAGAAATAGAAGGGGAAAGGTATAAGAAAGAGGGAGGGATTCTAAAGGGGGAGGAATTCTAAAGGGGAAAGGGATGCTTGAGGCAAGTGGTGCTAATAGTTAAATACTGGGGAGGAGGGAAAGGAGAAAAGGAAAGAAAAAAGATATATGATTTCAGACTCACTCCACTTGCTGTGATTTGCTTGTTGTGACTGCAGAATTCTTCAGAAGAAAAGATACCTTTGAAATGTATACTCAACACTGACTTTTCCTCTCTTTGGTCAGCTAAAGAAATATTCAGAAATGCACAACAAAAAATAAGACAATGAGACAAAAAATAGTGAAAATGTCTATGGGATGTGGAATTGAATCTAATGGCAGTTATTGCCACACTGAAATCTGTCCTTTTGATTGCAGTGCAGCAGAATGGAATCTAAATAAAACACCAAATAAGCTTTGCCTGGAAACTCTGATGCTGCCTGAGCTTCCATTAACAGCTTTGGCAGAAGACAGTATTTTTAGTGTGATTAGTTTGAAAATGGTTTTAAATTGGAGCTTGAAATGAAGAAAACTATCTAGGTTTGGAAAAGTAGTTCATCTATAAGTTCTGAAGGCAAGGGTAAAGATCAATACTAGACTGTATTCAAGTGTATTCATCTTTGGGGCAAGTAGGACTCAAGAAAAGCCAAGGCAATTTACTTTCCTAACAACCACTAGTTCTTTTGGCATATGGCAGGTACTCATCTGGAGGGACTGTGTAATTTCTTGGGAAAGATGTGTTCCACTAAAAGGGAATGTTTGATTGCCTGTGAGCTTGTATTAATCACAATCACATACAAAAATTGATTCTTTTATTATTTGTTTTGGTCAAATGACCAGAAAGATGGTGAATTAGTTGCATTTCCAAACTTCTTTCAATAATTGAAACTTAAATGACAGGAATGCATCAGAAGTATGTAAATGAACAAGAACAAAGACAATTTCCATGACAAGATTAAAAATATGTGAATTAGCAGTCTATAATTAAGATATGAAAAATAATAAAAATCATTAAGGAAATTATCAATAATGGAACAAATGTTTAATGTTTAGAGGTAAAATAGACTGTCCTCCAAATCTTAGTGCCATTTAAAAAATTTTATTAACTTAAAACTTCACTGACTTTTGCAACATGCTTTTTGTGTGTGTGTGTGTGTGTGTGTGTGTGTGTGTGTGTGTATGTGTGTGTGTGTGTGTGTGTGTGTGTGATCAAGAATTACCTATAGTATGAAAAAAAGAAAATAGAGGGGCCATGAAGAGATTTTTGAAAGTTGGTTAGTCAATAAACATTAAACACCTACTATGTGACAGCCACTGTGCTAAGTGCTTGGATACAAAGAAAAGTAAAATTTCATTGCTGTCTGCTTCCCAGGACCTCATCTAATCAGGGAGACAACATGCCAATAACAATATATGAACAAGCTATATATAAGATAAATAGGAAATAATTACTAGAGGAAAGGCAGTTGAATTAAAAGAGATGGAATAAAGAGTGGAAAGGGGAAACAGATTATGAAATGCTTTGAGCATAAAAAAGAGGATTTTATATTTGCTCCTGATGGTTATGGGGAGCCATTTTTTTAAAAAAAAAGTGTGACAGGATCTGAATTTTAGGAAAATCACTTTTTTAAGTGGGGAGAGATGAGGCAGATGAACCCCCATCATACTATTATTATAGTTCAGGTATGAAGTAATGAGGGCCAGCATCAGGATAGTGGCTGTGTCAGAAGATACAACTATGCGAATGATGTTGTACAGGGTAAAATTGACAACAGATTAGATTAAATATGAGGATAACGGTCTTGTAGAGAGAGAACTGATCAACTATGAATGCAAACTGAAGTATAATTTTTTCACTTTCTTTTTATTTGTTTGTTTTACAATATGGCTAATATATGCTACATGAAATACAATATGGCCAATCAGTGACAGCTGTATTCAGTATCAGCAAAGGGTCTACTGTAATCTCTTTCTGATCTGTTGTTCAACCTGCTTAAGATATTAGAACTTAGGAGTGCCTGGAGCTGCCATTGCCACCATTGTACTTTCATACTTTTTGGACTCTGGACAGGTTTCCAATCCAGTGTCACAGACTTTCTTTTGAACTCCTAAATTTCTTAGGCTAGAAAGATGTCTCTCCCTAATCTTTTGTTGGCTCTGTTGCTCTAAAATTTAATTTGAAGTAATAATTTAAAATTGTTTGGAGGGGAATGTTGAGAGTTCAGCTAGGTTGATCCTAATGTCCCATCTTGGTTCTTATCTACATTTGAGATTCCATTCTAAGTCAATTTTTTTTTTTCTTAAGCATTTTCACTGGCTATCTCCCATGATTGAAATTTTTTTTTCTCCTCATCTCTATCTTCTAGCTTCCTTTGCTTCCTTCAAGTGTCAGATCTAGCCCCCCCTTCAAGAAATCTTCCTAGTCCTACTTAGTCTTAGTGTCTTCCCTCTGAAAATGCCATCAATTTATTCTATCTGTATTCCTATCGTGCAGTTACATGTTATTCCCCCCTTGAAACAGGAATTATTTTTTGTCTTTTTATATATTATCAATGTTTAGCATAATATTTGGCACATAATGGGTATTTAATAAATGTTTGTGGCCATGGTGTTGCCTTGACATATCAGCACCTTTACTATGATATCTCTTACTCCCATTACACAATAATTAAATTTTTATGTTAGATACATGGTGGAGTTACCAAAAGGATGAAGTACATAAAATTTTCCAAGGCAAGAGAAATCAGAATTACACAAAACTTGTTCAATTCATCTTTCTGGGGGAAAACAATGTTATCAAACTCTGTAATTCTTTTAGAACTCAAAAATTCCTCTTTGTAAGTAGGACATTAAAACATTCAGCTGTACCTAAAAGCTTCTCTACTGTGAAGCACCTAATAATCAGGTCAAAGTATAGGCCATTCAGGGCCCTTATTTTTAGCATTTGCTGAACTACAGTTACTCAGCTTCAAAAGTTTAGGGGAAAAGGAGAGAAAATGAATAACTAAGTTTGCAAGTCTGGATAACTGCAAGGATAACAGTTTTTAAAAGTAACAGAAAAATTAGGAAGAAGGCACAATTTTAGGGAAAAAATAATGCATTTAGTTTTGTATATATCAAGTTTAAAATATCTGTAGGACAGTTTTTTCCATCATAAATCTTTTGGAATTGTCTTGGGTCATTGGGATGATCAGAATAGATAAGCCTTTTACAATTGATCATCATTACAGCATTGACTATTATTGTGGATAGTGATCTCTTTCTTCTTCTTAGTTCACTTTGTGTCATTTCACATAGATCTTGCCATATTTTTCTGAAACCATTTTCCTAATTATTTCTTTTAGCCCAACAGTACTCCATCACAATCATATGCCACAATTTTTCAGTCATTCTTCAACTGATGAACTTCCCCTCAATTTCCATTTCTTTGCCAATTTCATTTTATGAGTGAGCTCATCTCATTCATATTCACAGATATAATAACTAAATATGTTTCCTTCCATCTTCTTCATATATTTCCTTCCTCTGTCTCTTTTTATCCTGTTCCTTCTCAAAACTCTATTTTGTGTCTAACTTAACTTCTAATCTTGTTTTAACTTAATTGGACTTTAGTTTCATCATTTCTTATGCTCTCTTTTTTCTTATTCCCTTTTCTTCTTTTTTCCCTATTGGAAAAATTGAATGTGCATGTGTATATGTGTTTATGTCTATATGTACATGTGAGTATACATAAATATTTACAAATATTTATATACACACATGTATAGTGTATATATAAATACATATATATTATACATACTTTCCTCTTTGAACTGATTCTGATGAGTGTGATATTTTAAACATTACCCTCTTTCTTGCTCCTTTATTTTTTATTTTTTTGGAGATCATTCCAACATAATCAACTCACAAATTTTCTTTCTGTCCATGTAAATTTTTTTAACTGCCCCAATAATGCTAAAGTTCTTATTAGTTACACATATCATTTTCCCATTTACATAAATCCTTTAATTTTATTAAGTACTTTATATTTATTAAATATTATCAAAGTTATTAAGTCCCATATATTGCCTTTTCAGGCTTACTTTTTTTGTATTTCTCTTGAGTCTTATGTTTAAATGTCATATTTTATATTCAGCTCTAGTTTTCATTAGGAGTGCTCAAAAGTCTTCTATTTCATTAAATATCCATTTCCCTTCTGAAAGATTACACTGCATTTTGCTAGGTAGGTGTATATTTGGTCATAAATCTAGTTTCTTTGACTTCCTGAAAATCATATTCCAAGCTTTTTGTTCCTTTTATGTGGGAACCATTAAATTTTGGATGATCTGGTTCATGGATCCACAATATTTGAACTGTTTCTTTCTGACTTCTTGAAGTATTTTTTGTTTGACCTGGGATCTCTTAGCTATAATATTTCTGGGAGTTTTCATTTGAGAATATCTTTCAGGTTGTGATTGGTGGTTTTTTTTTTTTTTTTTTAATTTCTGCTTTAACAATAATATTCTGCTTTAACCTTTAGATCCAAGATACCTTGATAATTTCTGGAGATATGATGTCTTGGCTCTTTCAAGTATTCACTAATAATTCTTAAATTATCTCTCTGTGATCTGTTTTCTAAGGTACTTATTTTCCCAATGAGATATTTCATACGTTCTTCTATATTTTATTCTTTTAACTTTATTGTATTGTTTTGTGATGTCCAGTGGGTCACTAGCTTTCACTTACCCAATTCTAATTTTTAAGGAATTCTTTTCTTTCTTTTTTGTACTTCCTTTTCCATTTGACATATTCTATTTTTAATAGAATTCTCCTTTTCAGTGAATTTTTGTACATCTTTTAGCATTAGACCAATTCTTTTTTTCAAATATTGTTTTCTTCAGTATTTTAAAAATCTTTATCAATCTGTGAATAATCTAATTTCTCATAATTTTTCCAATTTTTTTTTCCTTCTACTCATCACTTTCTTTAATTTTTCCAGGAATTCTTATTGGGCTTGGGTTCAACAAGCATTTTTCTTTGAGATTTTTATTTATAATTATTTTGATAGTGCCATGTTCTTCTGAGTTTGTCTTGTTCTTGTCTGCTATTGTAGTAGCTTTTTATGACTATGTTTTTGTGGTGGTTTGCTCATTTTTCTAGCCTATTACTTGACTTTAAACTTATGTTAAAGTTGAACTTTGCCCAAGTTCTATCTTGGGGTAGAGAGTCATTGTCCCAACGTCCAGACTTTTTGTGATACTCTTTTTAAAACTAGTCTGGTGGTCCACAAGTTTTTTGGTGCTTTCAAGGGAGTGTGATCCTATGGACACATAGGACATTATAGGAGAAATAGGGACATCCTGTTCTGTACTCCAGTCTTTACCTAGTAAGATCCCCTTCTTCCCTTTAGCCACGAGCACTAGCACTTTTGCTTTGGAACTTGGGTCAGATTTTTGTGGTACTTTTTGTCTTGGAACTATAATCCAGAACTGTGGATAAGCAATACAAGTGTTAATCAGAACCAGCTGTACTCAGTGCCAGCAAAGAGTTTCTTATAATCTCTTTCTGATCACTTTTCTGATTCTCCTTCTCTCTGGCCTGGGAAGCTGCTGCTGCTTTAATTGCTTTTGCTACCACCACCTGTTTGGGCTCTGCACAAGCTTCCTTATTGGTTCATAGACTTTTTCTATGAAAAAGTCTACGACCTCTTAGGCTAGAAAAATGTCTCCCTCTAAACTTTTGTTCGAGATATTATTTTTAATAATATGTTTTGGAGGGGAATGTTGATACAATGTAATTGGATGGCTTCCCTTAATCTGCTACCTTGGTTTCACCCCTTGCCAATTACATTTTAATCAGGTTCCCACAGATGTAGCTCACAGAGGTCTGACACCCCTATCTTAGAGGGTACAAGGCAGTAATGTATTCCAGGGAGAAATCGTATATAAGTACAGGGAAGGGAGATCAAATGTCATATAGTGGCAACAAGTGGCAACAAGGCTGATTTGGCTGAAATCATGAAAGGGAATATAATAACATAATATAACAAATGTAACAATGTAACATAATAAAACATTTTAGCATAATTGTACTTTTTGAGGAGAAATGATAATTTGTCTGTGAAATTTTTAAAGTACTATTTTTAACTCCTGTTTTTAAGCATCTTCTGGTCAAAGCTTACTTATTAGCCTCCTTCAAAATGTATAACTGTCACATGCTACCTATCAGGATTGTGTCCAGTAACTGGCAGTACACAAGCCATATGGAGCCCTTCCCTGATGTGTGAAAATGTGTTTGATTACATAGCTGACAGTTTCTAGAAATGAAGGCTATCACCTATGTAACAGATGTAAACCCCTGCTGGATCCCACTCTATGATTGCCTTGAAAATGGGCTGCTATCAAGCTCTTTCCGCACTCTCCTTGTCTCTGCAGTAGTGAAACATAATCCCTGGGAGGCTTTTCAAATAACTCTTGTCAGCTTCTTGTTCTCTTTTTAATGTGCTGCAGTAAACAGAAAGATCTAGCCTTCCCTAGAAGCACGTACAAACTTGATAAGCCTCGTGTGTACATGAGTTAGAGAGAAAAAGAGAGGACACTATTTTATTAAGGTTTTAGATGATATTTACACTTGATTGTTTATCTAGGAATTTGAATATTAATGGTTACATTCCACAAGCATTTGTTATAAAATCTATTCCAAAACTTGACTTTAGTTTTTTAAGTTTTTGATGAGTTAACATGATTGTGCTCACTATCAGCACATTTATATACATGATTATAATATGCAGAATGCTGAAACTTTTTTTTTCTAAAGAGATCAGAAATGGATATATATGCTATGGTCCAGAACTTTCCTCTCTGTTTTCTCCATGAATACAAATTACTATTTTGTATAATGGTTCATAATTTTCAAAGTCCTTCTAATTTCATTAGATCATCCCATTTAATTCAATCCATCAGAATTTATTAAATACTTATTAAATATCAGGAGTTGGGCATACAACGGTGAAAATTAGCATTCCTTCCCTTGAGTATTATTAAAAATCCACATAAGATAAACATATGAACATTTGGAGGCTTTTCCTTCCTGAAAACCTTATAGACAGTCATAATCATAGAACATTGGAGCTGGAAGGACCTTTAGACATAATCTAGATGTTTGGACTCATTTTTCAGAGAAGGACTAAAGAAATGAGATGATTGTTCCAAGGTCTCACACATACACATAGTTAACAAGCTAGGATTTTAAATCAGTTTTTTTTTTTTTAAACTCTGAATCCAGGAGCATTTCACTGCACAGCCAGCCTAAACTGCCAATTGATCACACACATGCATTATGTTCCTCTCCAGGGAAGTGTAGCCACAACTATATTTATGCCTAAAGGCTTATAGGGGTACTTAAAGGATATGTTAGCAGAGCTTAGCTTTCTCTCTAGGGCCTGTTATTGACCCTAAGAGTAATCTAGAGGCATGTTAAACAGATGCAAATCATATAGCCAGACCTTAACTGTGAATTAAGACTTAGGACACTTTCAGGTAAATAATATGGAGTTTTTTATAACCCAGTCTGGCTAACTCAAATTTTTTTTAAATTCCATATAAAAACAATTTTTGACATTCATTTAAAAATTTTTTTGAATTCTAAATTCTTTCCCTCTTCCGCCTTTCCTTGAGAAGGCATGTGATTTAATATATTAAATATTATTGTATTAATATGATATAAAGTCATGCAAAACATATTTCCAAATTCTGTTATGCCACAGTTTCTTTTAATTGTTCTGCCTCTGTTTCCCTGAATTGTCCTACTTCAGTTTTCTTAAATTGTTCTGCTTCAGTCCCCTTGGTTGCAATTCCCCTTCCTGACCATTAGAATTGATATAAATTAGGACAGAGATAACTAGCCCTGACCATTAGCATTTCATAGAGCCATAAATTGTAGAAAGGTTATTTAGAGATAGGTAAGCATATCTCCTATTTCAGACATACTGGCTTCTAGGTCCTCCTAAGTTATCAGAATTTATGGCCCTTACCCCCAAACTGTCAGAACTGAATTTATGATCCATTCCTGAAAATTCCTGCCTTCCCCCACTCCCGCCATTGTCTCTCCTGATTGTTAGAGTCCTATAAAAATCCCTGGAATTCTTCATTTATTGCTGAATGTTTTGAGACTTGAGTCCTATTTGGTCTGCTGTGGTCAACAACCTGTTTTGGCCCTAGACAATCTCTCCCTCTCAAATAAAATATTAAAAATTCTCTAATCTCTATCTTGCCTCAGTTTCTCCAGCATTACAATTGATCATGTTATAGAAAACACAGATCAATCCATTCCTCACCTCAAGCAAAACAAGATGAAACAAAACAAACCAACAACATATAAAATAAATTAAACATGATAAATAATTAAATTAAATAAATTGAAAAATAATATGATTTTATCTGTAATTAGATTCCATCAGTTCTTTCTCTAGAGGTGAATAGTATTTTCCCCCATAAGTTTTTCAGAATTGCTTTCTATCTTTGTGTGATTGAGAATAGCTAAGCCATCCATAGTTGATCATCATACAATATTGATCTCACTGTGTACAATGTTTTCTTAGTTCTGCTCACTTTACTTTTCATCAGTTCATATAAGTTTTTTCAGTTTTCTGAAAGTATTTTGCTTGTCATTTTACAGCACAATAATATTTCATTGCAATTATATATCATAACAGAGGACAAAGTATTAGACCTAGAGTCAGGAAGATCTGAATTCAAATTTCATTTTAGATATTTTGTGACTCTAAATCATTAACTTCTCTCACCGTCACTTTCCTCATTTGTAAAATGGCATTATTGTGAGAATTAAATGAGATATTTTTAAAGTGCTATGTAAACCTCAAAGTGATACATAAGTGCTAGCTATTATTTTTATTGTGACAATTTATTTGATTTGCACAAAGCAGAAAGTCAGTATATCTTTGATATTGATTTTTACTTGGATTTTTAGTTTCATTTATCACAACTCCAAATTTCAATGCACTGATAGGAAACATAGCAATGTAAGTTGATCAGAAAGCTATTGACAACAGAAAGATTATTATAAATCATAAGTATCAAAAGGAAATGCAAATCAAAACAACTCTGAAGTTGCATTTCACAGCCAGAAAATTGGCAAAGATGAAACAAGATGGAAATAATCAGTGCTGGTGAAGTTATGGAGAATGACACTTGAATAGATATCAAGAGAGCTATAATTTAGTGCATCCACTTATGAAGACAATAACTAAAGTATTTATAACCACTGGATCCAAATTCCTGCTCCTAGGCATTTGCCCTAAGGAGAATAAGTGTCTTTATATACCTAACCACTTAATGGTAGCCAAGAACTAAGGAGAGGAAGAAATGCCTATTGATTGGGAGATTAACAGATGAGGCTGAGTTTTATAATGCAGCCTGGTGTTTATTATACTGGTGTATGATATTGTTCTCCTTTTTTTTGGCCATCTCTCAGATGAGTAGCTATTTTCTTGGCTATCTATATTTTTTCCATGGTGAAGGCTCTTGCTATTCTAATTGTTATAGCTCACCTAAGGAAAAACCAATTGGTCTTGCATGAGAGCTGAAAAAAGGGCTTGCAAAGGTCTGAATAGAGAGTCACTCAAGCATAAACCAAAAGACCAGATAAGGTTGGTATCATGGTTTATTCAAAGCATTGAAATTCAAAGGCCTGAAACAAAAGTAGAAAACCAATTATAGAAACAGGGATTCTGACTAGAAAGTGTGTGTTCAGCCAGGAGATAAAATTCAAGGACTGCCAAGAGGCCTTTTTATCTGGTTCAACCTGTCTCCTTCAAAGTTTACATCTTTGAATTAAAAATATATACATTTTAAATGTTTTAATGATTATTTCTATCCTTATAGCACAACCATTTGAACCTCCATCCTGTCCCAGATTTAGTCCTACCTTGTATCAAAGAAAAATAATTGAACAAAAACATCCAGCATGGTATGTACATCTGACAAAGTAGGCATCATACTGAAGTACTGATTTTTTTACTTCTATGTGTTGATGTGAGAGTTTCATTTTGATATTGGTTCTTTGTAGTCTCTACTTTTTAAAATTATTGAGTTTGGCATCCTTTTAGTGATTTTTTTTTTTATGTAGTTCATATCATTGTGTTTATCATTCTTAGAGTTCTGCTTTTTAAAATTCTACTTTAGTTTATATCATGTATATATTCCTATATGTCTCTGAATTCCTCATTTCTATTTAAAATAATATAATATTACAATCAAATTATATTTTCAAGCACTTCCTAATTGATGGATATTCATTCTGTTTCTAAAAAGTGCTCCTGTGAATAGTTTGACATATACTGAACCTTTACATCTCCATTTTATTTCCATAGAGGATATATCTGGTACTGGTCAAAGTATGTGTATAGTTTAGTCACTTTTACAAGCATAATTATAAGTGATTATGTCACTTCACAGCTACATCAAATTGTTCAGTGTGCCTTTCTTCAGTGTGCCTTTCTTCCCAGAGTCCCTCCAAAGCTAAGTATTCCATCTTTTGCCATTTTTTTCCATTTTACAGAATTGAGGTGAATTTTAAAAGTTGTTTTACTTCTCATTTCTCTCATTATCAGTGATTTGAAGCATTATATTAATATTGTCATTTATAGTTTGTGAATATGCTTTTGAAATTTTTGCTAATAAGCTTTCACAACTTATTTATTGAGGAATAGTTGATGTTAAATATGTATGCTAATTCTTCATTTTTTGGATATCTTATTTTTATTATGACATTATAATGTTATAAAGATAAAATAAATGTTATAAACAAATATTGATTCCTACTCTACCAATTTTCTTCTAAGTCTGCATTCATTGATTTTATTGGTATAAAAACATAAATTTTACATGTTCAAAATTGTTTATTTTATGATTTGCAATTTCTTCTATATTTGTTTAGAATTTTTCTGCTAGCCATCTTTCATAATTTTTTCTAATTTATTTATAGTGTGAGTTTTTTAATTTATAGGTCACACATATTTTGAAGATTGTTATTCATTCATTCATTTGTGTCTCATTCTTCATGATCCCATGGACCATAGAACACCAATACTAGCCAGATGAGGTTTTTTTTGGCAAAGACACTAGAATGGTTTACCATTTCTTTCTCCAGTGTATTAAGACAAACATAGATTAGGTGATTTGCCCAGAATCACTCAGCTTAATTGTCTCAAAACATATTTGAACTTAAATCTTCCTGATTCCATGCAATGACTTATACTCACTGAGTCACCTAATTGCCTCCTATTTGCAAGATTACTATGATATTTAAAAAAAATTGATCTAAATCTATTTTCTGCCAAATTACTTTCTAGTTTTCCACACTTTTCCATAAAGAAAGGTGGAAGACTTAAAATGCAAGACTCAACAATTTGTTTTCTACTCCAAAAGCAAGAGACAACAATATCAATGGAAATATATATATATATAATACTAAAAGTATGTGGTTAGACTTATGCATTAAAAAGATATTTTATAGTTGTGCAAAAGTTAACTTGGAGAGAAGATAGAATGGATGAAGGGAGATAGCCTGAAAGATTAAACAACAGTCCCAGTGAAAGTGGATGAGAATCTGAAGTATGGTAATACTAATATAAATGCAGATGAAAGGATGAATATGAAAAATATTGTGGAAGTAGAACTGATAAGTCTAAATAATTGAATGAAAGGGTAAGGAACAAAGAGTTGAAGATCACACTGAAATTTGGAGCATGGGGAAAATGGTATTGCTTTTGAGCAAAATAGGGGAATTGGGAGGAAGGACAGCTTTATTGATAAAATCAATTTTGGAAAGGAGAAAATTAAAATAGCAATAAGAATTAGAGAGAACTTTTAATCAATCAACCAACATTGAGTCATCTGCTATAAATTTATATCTGAAACCGTAAAGAGAAAATTTAGAAAAAGTAAAGAACAGAGGTAAAGGCAGAAACCTTGGGGACACCCAGATGAGGGGGTAGGAAGAGGACAATAAATCAAAAGATAAACAGAGAAGGATGTCAGATAGAAGAAAAACAAGGAGGATTACGACTCATAGAAAGTAAGGGGATAGAGAATAACTAGTAGTAGGGGGTGGTTAAGAAGATAAAAACATGGTGGGAGAAGTTGTTGAATTTGGCAATTCAATTTAATAATCATTTAAATGGCTATTATATGATAAGCACTATATTAGGCAATGAAAATTTAAAAATGAGAATAAGACTACCCACCCCTGCCTTCAAGGAACTAACATTTTTATGGGGGGGATATAATAATTATACAGATAAATAATACTAAATATATATGTACGTGCAAATACATACAGACCTATATCTCTATCTACCTACACACATATATGTGTCTGAAGTCAGATTTGAACTCAACGCTTCCTGAATCCAGTGTGTGTGTGTGTGTGTGTGTGTGTAGTGTATGTACATATATGTATGTAGAAACATATACATACATGTATACATGTGTAATTTAAATATACAAAGTAATTTCAGGGGAGAAAGGGAGAAACTAAATTGATGAAATGGGGAAAGTCAATTTTATAAGAGGTAGCACTTTAAATACGCTCACTCTCCTCTGTAGAGTAAGAAGTCATCTGCTGAAAAAAAGAGAAATAAAGATAGAATTAGGACCATGAAGAAAGGGGAGATCTAATAAAGCTACTATAGAAGGAGTTTATTAGAAGTAAATTAATAAAAGGATTTCTGTGTATCAATAAGGTAGCAGTTGAGGTTAGATAACATATACTGTTTTAAAGGAAGCCAGTTAAGCAATTCTTTTTTAATTCTCTAGAAGTGTTCTGTGTCTTAGAGTAGGAGTAAAGGAAGTAGATGGCAAAGTGTAGTAGATTTATGATAGAACACACATGGATAAGAGGCAGGTTAGGAAGACCTGAGTATGAAATGTGTCTCAGATATTTATTATTTGTGTAACCCTGGGCAAGATACTTAAATTTACCATGCCTCAGTTTCCTTATCTTGATAGATATTACTATTATTATAAGGATAATAATAGCATCTATCTACCTAAACAGGTTGAAGTGAGTATCAGATTAGGTAACATATACAAAGGGTATTGGATAAGTTAGGTGCTTATAAATGGTAGTTATTATTATTATAGTTGATATTATCACCATCATCATCATCATTATTATTATCAATAGCAATTTTGTGACTACTTTGGTTGGCTAACTACATTGCTGAGAAGAATCCTTTTTAATTGACTTTGTGGGTAGAACATTTAAATTGTCCTGAAAAAAAAAGTCAATTTCAGCCATCTCTTTGTTTTATTAGCATTTGAAGAAGCTCAGCTATTCTTTCCACCATCCACAATATTATGCTATAAAAGAGAAGGCCTTATTTCATTTTTTTATGCTGAGGATTTATAGTCCTCCTGCAAGTGGGCTTTTTGTTGTTATCTATTCTACCTAGTGAATAGACTCTATAAATTTGTTTGAGGAAATGAACCACAAGAATCTGGATTTGGAATTCTGGCCAGGTTTTGCAGTCAGCCCAATATGTATGTCCCAAGGATCAAGGAGAAATCTTCAAGAATAGCCTTTGGGACCATAGTCTAATGGAATGACTCACCTAGCTGCATCTGGGATGAACTTGTTGACAACTGAAATAAATTTGCACTTTTTTACTCCAGAGGCTGAGGTGGATACTATGTTTCCAACATACTCGGGAAGTATTTGAATGTTTATTTTGGCTATATCTTTGAGATAAACATGCTTTTTGTAAAACCTACCTGATATTAAATAATGACATAGAACAGATGGTGCTAATCGGTGACTTTAAACAAATGTGAGGGACCTAGCAAATGATAGCTGGATATGATGGCATTAGAGAACAGAGATCCCATAATCCTTTAGGGTATACTAGTTCCCATGTCTTTGGGAAAGAGAATCATAGCAAACTCATTAAATTTGTATTATCAAAAATACTACTGTGCTGAAAGAAATGATGAGCTTGATAATCTTAGAAAAACAAGAATAGACATACATTAAATAATGCAGAATAAAATGAACAGAATCAAGAGAAAGTTGCATATAGTACAGCAATATTATTTGAAGAACAACAGTTGAGTGAATAAGCCAAAATGCCCAAATTAACTATAAAGATCAAATGAAGGATGATGCTGTTTGCATCCAGAGAAATAATTGGTAAATAGAAGTATGAATTATTTCATACAAATACATATATACACGTATGTATTTGTGTCTGATAGAAGCCATCTCCAGCATGTGGGGGAGGGAAAAATTTTACATAATAACTTTATTATATATTTAAAAGGAATAACGGGTTGTATGCAGTAGATTTGCATTTTATGTTCAGTCATCCTTTTTATTATATTTTGTTATAGAAATGCTTTATTTTATAAATTAAGAATAAGATGAATTTTTAAAAAAGAATAGTGAATAAATACATATTCATTCTTCTTCCTCAACTAATTAGTCTTAAGAATATACTTCTTCCACTTATAGGAACATATATACATATTTTGATATATACACATGTATGTACTCATGTATACATGTATATGTACCTAGTTATGTTTTTATTTGTATGCATATATATCTATGTACATGGTGATTTGAAAAAAAAAGAGTACTAGTAATGAAACCATTATTATAGGACTATATGTTAAGTTGTTTTAAGAATAAAGAATAAACTTCCAGAAAAAACATATTTTAAGTAAACTATAGTTTTAAAAAAAATCATAAATGAAAATTGTCAAAATTTTTGAGAATCACAGGACAAAGTAAAAATTAAAAGAACCACTGATCTCCTCCTGAAAGGAAAGCCAAAAGAAAAAAGTCACAGTAATGTCATAGGCAAAAATATAGAACTCTCACACTAAAATGGGGAAAGTACTTCTAGCATCCAGAAGGAAGCAGTTCACATAACAAGCAACCATCAAAGTCTGACGATTTCTATGAGAAAAGATCATTTCCCAAGAGATAAAAGATATAGGAATACAAACAAGAATAACTTCCCCTACAGAATTGAGTATAGGCTTATAAGTAGAGAGAATGGAAAATAAATGGAGAAGATATTTAGTGGAATAGTGGATTTTCAAGCTTTTTCATAAAATGATGAAAAAAAAACCACAGCTGGGGGAGTTTTGAGAAACATATGCCTCTAAAAAAACAAAGTTAAATTTATTTGAGTAACTTTTGGAAAGAGCAATATGATGATATAATGCTAATATTCTAAGGGGAAGAAAAGGCAGAAAAAAACTAGCCTGAATATATTTAAGGTGTTAAATAAGAAAAACAGAAGTCTTAGGAGGGTTTGAAGAAAAGAAAGGATAAAATGATGAGTACATAAGTATAGAAAGATGACCCAAAGGGATGGAATTTGCTATTTCATATAATTTGGTGTATGTGAGAAGAATTTACAAAATAGAAGTAGGAATGGGGGGAGAGAGTGTGTTAATTCACTCTAAAATGAACACACACACAAATATATATACTTTGATACAAAAATACATCAAGCTCAACAAGGGAATAATCAGGGATAAGATAGAATTGTTGATCCTTAAGAGGAGATTACAAAGACAATAACAATATAAAGGAAAAGAATATATTTTGGAAGACTTAAAAATTTTCATCAAAGCTCTGGACAATCAAATCTCCAGTAAATTGATGATGAAAGAAAGAAAAAAAAAGAAGGAAATAAGTACTTATTTAATCACTTTTTTATGTACCAGACCCTATGCAAAGTATTGAGGACACAAATAAAAACAAAGAAAAAAACCAAAATCACCAAACAAATAAGCAAAATGAAGGGCACTCTTTGGCTTCTGTGAGCTTACATTCTAATGTGGGAAAACAACATACAAAAAAAGGAATGAACATGTTTTTGAGGTATGTCAGGGCCAGGAAAATAATGAAGATCAGCAGGGTCCTTCACAAAGTAGAAGCTACAGAAAGAAAAAAAAAACTTCATGGGAAAAAAGGGAAAAGCTATGAGAAGGAATTTTCCAGAATAAGCATAATTAAATATAAAGGTAGGTGAAGATTGGTCCAGTGCAAGGGCCTCAGTTACTGCAGATTTTGGGTGAATCTGCAGTTAAGACATGGTTTTGAAATCTAACAAGTCAAACAGCACATGAGATAATGAAGCATGCTAACCACCTCCCTATGAAGAAGTGATTGAAACAAGGGGCATAAATATGCACTTTTAGACATGCCCTGTTGTTTGTTTATTTTTTTTGTTACAAGTTTTTTTTCTTTTCCCTTGGTTAATGGTAGGTTGTCAGAGGAGAGTGGAGAGTTTAGTAATAGTGAGGCTAAAAAAGGACTATTCATATTTTTAAAAATTCACAGAGGTAAACACAAGGAATATCAAAAAGAAACACAGACAAATAGGGCAATTTAAAAGTAATATGAAGAATTTATTATGTTTATAATATACGGTAAAGTAAACATTAAGAAATAGACATTCAGTTTTATATAGAATACTCATGTTCTTTTGTATGTGTGGAAGTAGTCTTTTTGGTATTTAAGTTCATAATTCAAAATAAAAATAACTAGTATAATTTTATTTTGTTATACTTAGATATTACTACTTTGAACTATTAGTGGTGTCAAATAATAATAATACTAATAGTTAATATTTACATATTGCCTACTACGTATGGGGCATTGAATTAACACTTTACAAATGTTATCTTTTTTAGTCCTTACAATAATTCTAGTAAGTAGATGCTATTTTATTTCCACTTTACAGATGAGGAAACAGAGGCAAACAGATGCTAAGTGATTTGGTAGGGTCACACAGCTAGTAAGTCCCTGGAGTTGGATTTGAACTCATATCTTCCTGATTCCAAGTAGGATACGCTATCTACTATGGCACCCCCAGCTGCCCCAGATTTATGAATTATCTTATTTTTTAAAAATTTAACCTAACTTCTTTTTATTTAATTTAATTTAACTTCTCCACTAAATTCATTGCCTTGTTCTTGTAGTGTAGAAGTAACCCAGATTCTTGTATAATAATCCAAAATAGTTCAGGCCCAAGAAAGATACCAGGAAAAAAAAGCACTTATATATCTGTGGATAGATTACATGCTTGTCATTTGAAGGCTAGTCTGGCTAAATTTGAAAAGGTTATTATAGAGGACTGGCTAAAAGATGATGGGATTATTTTGACCACAGCAACTAGGGAGCCTCAACATTAATAAATTTATAGATACTTAGGGTGTCAAAATATAATTATTCAGCTACAAAATTGAGGTATGTTATAATAAATAATAGCTATAAACTGAGAAAAGTTAACCCAGCCTTATTTTCTGGAGCTGCTCCTGATGGCCCATCCTCTGCTGAGAAACTAGAATCTAAACAAGGTGCGTAGCTGTAAGAAGCACAAATTAAAATGAATATAATTAAAATTAATATGTGTATGGGGGAAACATTTATTAAGCACTATGAGCCAAGCATTGAACCAAGTTTTGGAGACACAAATATAAAAAGCAAGGTAGTCCCTGTTCTTAAGGAGTTTATATTACATAGTAGTGGAAGACCACATAGAGAAAGCAATAGTAACCATGGAGACAATGGAATCACAAGATGATTGATTTTTTTTTTTTTTTTTTTTTTTTTTTTTTTACCAATCAGTGCCGACTGATTACTTTTCTCAGTGCTAGGAGTGAAAAGGGGGAATGGGCAGGGGAGGATGCACACAGTATAGCAGCAAAAATATGAAGATAACTGGGCAGAAGAAGAATGGTGGATCTTGGATGGACTAGAAATGGTTGCTCCCCAGTCAGGAGAATGTTTTCTCACAGTAGGAGTTAGAATACCTGACTGGAGATTGAGGTTAAAGAGCAGTAGTAAGGTGTGAAGATGGCCACTCAGCAGCTTCGTAACGAAACAAACCACCAGAGATCAGATAGAATAATATCCTGCCTTTGGGACCCGAGATGCCATTCATGATCTAGGCTTCACAAGTTATATTTTTGACTCTGAAGAGCCTGTGAACCAATAGAGAGAGAAGTTATGTTCCAAAAGATAATCTTCCAAGTGCTTTCCCTAATGACTCTCTGATATAATCCTCTATTCTTGCTATTTTTAATGATTCTCTTCTAATTAATTCAACCTTTAGCTTCATTGTTTTCTGACTGAGTTGCTGATATTTCAAAGAAGTTCCTTGGTGGGAACAACATTCAAGATGATGATTAATAAGCATTTACTTATATTAAAATTGTTTATTCATGCTCTTCTCCTGGATACACTCTCTTCTTTGGGTTTCTCAACACTGCTGTCTCATGATTTCCTGTCCTGTGAACTGCTCTTTCTCATTTTGTTTCCTGGTGTTGTTTTTCAAGTTTCTCTTCTAGAGCCTCTTTTTTTTTTCTTTAAACCTTTCTTTATTATCTAAACTTTATCAACTTCTATGGACTCAGTTAACTTCTCTTTTCAGATAGGTGGCAGAATGGGACAGTGCTGGAATTGTCAGGGATTTCTGAGTTTGAATCCTACCTCAGACATATACAATGTAAACCCACACAAGTCTCAGTTTCTTCATCTGTAAAACCCAAATAACAACAATATTTACCTCTCAGGGTTCTTGTCAGACTGAAATGAGGTAACATCTAGTTTCTTTCCTGATCTCCAATGCTACATTGCCAATCTATTGTATATATGCCAACTGGATGTTAGATACCCCAAGTCCAGCAATTCTGTCTAAAATAGAACTTCTCTATTTCTGTCAAGGGAAACATCATCCTCTCAAATTTTTAGGCATGTAATCTTATCAAATTTTGTTTATGTGTATGATTCTTTACCCCATCCCACCTCATTCTCACATATCCCTTTCAGTTGCCATATCTTTGATTCCATTTCCACAATGACTCTCATATAAGACTGCTTTCTTTATTGACATGTGATTATTGTTGTTGTTATTTGTCCTTCATTTTTGAAGACCAATCACATGATATTAGGGCAAAATAGTGGATGATGGGTAATATCTCGATTTGTGCATGAATTAATTGGATTTAAATGAGGTAGTCACACAAAACTGTCAACTTCCTTCTTTCCCAGTAGCAAGAAAATAGTCAAGATCCCTGGTGATAACCCAGAATGACTGGCTATCATCTTAGTTCAGGATCTCATCATTAGACTTAGACTATTATAAAAAGCCTCTTAATTGGTTTCCATGTTTTATCTCTCTCTTCTTTTATCCATCCTACACAAAGTAGCCAAAGTGATTTTACTAAAGCTTTAGTTTGACCATATTACTTCCCTACTCAACAATCTCCACATTCTTTTGGACCTTATTTTTTCTACTTTTCTAACCTTATCATACTTAGTCCTCTTTCCAGACTCTATGGTATTGTAAAACAGTTTTTTTCCCTATTCCTCAAACAAGTTATTTTATCTAATATCTCTGTTTCTCTCTCTCTCTCTCTCTCTTCTCTCTCTCTCTCTCTCTCTCTCTCTTTCTCTTTCTCTCTCTCTTTCTTTCAATACTCTGTTACTTCTAAATTTATAGCTTAGGCACTAACTTCTAAATGAATCTTTTCTTGACATTCCTAGTTCCTAGGACTTTCTCTTTTAAAATTACCTTATAAAATGAGGAAAGTAAAGGAAACAAGCATTTAAGAAGCTCCTATTATATGCCAAGCATTATGAAAAATCCTTTACAAATATTATCTCATTTAATATACAAAGTAACGCACAGGGATAGGTGCTATTATCAATCCCCTTTTTACTGGTGAGAAAACAGGCAGAAAGAGGTTAAATGATTTACCCAGGATTATACACTATTCATCCTGACTGCAGTTCCAGTATTCTATTTACAATGTAAAGTAGTAGTTAGACTTGAGTTAAAGTCAAGCTTTTGAGACATACTATGTGACTCTAAATTAGTTGTTGATTTTCCAGCATTCTAGGCAAGTCTCCAAGACTATAAATTGTAGATGAAGTGCCAACCAGAACTGATAGATATATTTTTGTCACTCAGAACTTCTCTATGCCAATGAAATCCTGAGTACAATCCCCTGACACTGTATAATGAATATACTTATGTCTCCCCTTAGAGAAAGTAAGGATTATTTCAATTTTGTCTTTGTGTCTTGTAGCATAATGTTCTAACCACTATGTGGTTGATTGGTTCCTTCTATCACAAGCAAGGTTCTGATACATACATTGCAGATGTAAAGGTAGATAGTTTCTCACTATTCTGATGGATGTATAAACACAGTGCTTTTAAATGCTTAAAATAGTCTACTCTTAAATAGTTCTTAATTCTATATTCCTAGAATTTTTAGTGACTATTTTAAAGCGAGAACATACTTTTAAAAATATTTAACAAAATGTAAACTTCAGTTTCAGATTCTGTTGAAATTTTTGCAAATCAAAGAACAATGGATGTAGGAGAAAAATGGCACAATGAAAAGATTATCAGAGAACTTGGCTCCAAATCTAAGTTTTTTTGTTATTGTGTTTTTACTGAATTCTTATGTTACCTTGAATATATCAAATAGACCTTTTTTAGCCTCAGTATCATTATCTAACAAAATCTTGTTATTTTAGGAGATGGAATCTTTACAAACTCAAAACACTATGATACATACTGGTGATCTTGATGTAAACAGATCTTTTTTGGGGAAAATTATGTAAACTGAGATCTTTTTGGGAAAAATGATGTAACCTTTGGGGGGCTTCCCCCATACTCTCAAACCCTGTGAAAGTATACCTTCCCAGACAAGCCCTTCCAAAATTAAGTCATTTCATTCAATTGAAGATCTTGCATATTGAAACTGAGATCTTTGGGGGGTAGCCTGGATCCCCTTCAGGGAATTCCCAGACTCTGGGAAAAAGCCTTCAAAATGATTTTATTCAATTGGAGATCTCTGATGGTCCTTTATTGATTAGCCCAGACAGCTCCCAGCCCCTGAACAAAATGTAGCCCATATAATCATGACTTGTCAATCCATCTCTTGGCAAACTTCTAATGAGGAGTTTAACCCACTAAGAGAGTTCCTTCTAAATGAACAATAAACTTTCCTTTTCCGCCATTCAGATTTTATGGAGTTTGTGAATTTTTTCCTATTGCAATGCAATGCAATCCTGTGCATTGATCATAGAGGATTCCCTTCTCAATTCCCACCTCTCCACTACCACTGACCTGCATCAATCTTTTACAAAATTTTGGGAGAAAAACTCAGAAAATTGAAATAAGTCAAGATACAATTACATTCAATTGACTGACTAGTTTGATGTCTTGAAAAATTCAGCTCTGATTGGAAAATTCTTGATGTTTAGTATAATTCTTGTTAAATAAATGTATATGATTATATTTTCAGTAAATAAAGCATGAAGAAGTATTTTAGGGGAATATGCAGGAGTAACAGTAAATAAGATGACCTCTTTGTCACAATATTCTACTTTTGATATGTATATATAATTTTTTTGCATTCTATCATATGTAGAAAAATTTGTTCCTCCTACGCATTTATATTGATTTATGATTCTGGAAAGAGATGTATTTATAGCCTCACTGGTTTGCTATTTGAGGTTATTTTAAAGGTTTTTATTTTCATTAGCAACTTTTTCTGAGGGAATCCTTTAAATCAGCAAGTCTTCATTAAGCACTTACCATGTGCTAGATACTATGCTAAATCCTAAAAATGTAAGTGTAAAGAATGAAATAATCCTTACTTTCAAGGAGTTTACATTCTAACAAAAAACAACATTACATATGTAAATATACATAGCATAAACAAAAAAGTGAATACAAAGTAATTAAATGCCAGACAGTTTGGGAGGGAGTACCCTAGCAATTGGATGAATCAGGACATATATTATTCAAAAGATGGCTCTCACATTTTGTCTTAAAGTAAGTGAGGAGATGAGTAGGAGATAAGATGGAAATGCATTGAGATATGTGAGACAACCAGTAAAAAGTACTCAGATGAGAGATGGCATATCAAACATGAGGATCACAGGGAAAGACTGATTATATTTCAGAATTTCAAAGGGAAAATAATGTGCAATGAATCTGGGAAGAAATATTGCATCCAATCTGTTAAGGGATTTAAAAACTAAATATAGATATATACACAAATATGTATATATACATGTATATACACACACATACACACACACATATGTCCCAGAGGCAAAACCATTGGAGTTTATAAAGCAAGTGATGTGATGTGAGATTTGTGATGAAGGAAAATTATTTTATTTGTGTAGATAGTGATGTGTGAGTGGGAATGTGCATAGAATTGAGGCAGAGAGATTAAGTAGGAGATCATTGCAATAATCTAGGTGAGAAGTGATGATATGGACTTCAACTAAGATAGCAGCTTTGTGAGTGTGAAGAATAAATTGGATATTAAAGATTTTGTGAAGCTAGAAACAGTGAAATTTAACAATTGAAAGGATATTATGGGGTGAGGAAGAAAAGAAGTATTTATTAAGCATCTCCTATGCACTAGCCATGCTAAATGCTTTACAAATATCATTTCATTTTGCCCTCAAAATTGCCTTGGGAGATAGATACTATTATTATCTCATTTTACAGATAAGGAGACTGAGGCAAACAAAGATTAAGTGACTTACTCAAGGTCACACAGCCAATAAGTATCTGAGGCTGGAATTGAACTCAGTTTTTTCCTGACTCCAGAGTGGTTATCTGAAACACTGTACCATCTAGCTGCTGAAGGAAATGCCAAGGGTATGATCCTTGAAAAATGGCGATGAACTCTAATCCAATAACTACTTATATAACACTTACCCTATGCAACAGCAACTGTTCTAGGTGCTGGAGATATAAAGAGAAAATTTTAAATTTAATTTCAATACAGAAGGAGTAATGGAGAATCAGGCAAACTCTCATAATGGAAATTGTATCTGTGCTATGCTTTGAAAGAGTGTAAGAATTTGATAGGGTGGGGGTGTATTTTGGGCATGGTAGTGGACCACTTGTGCAAAGTCAAATATAGGAATTGGAACATTGTGTTATTGACTAGAATGGGGAATGCATGAAGTAGGGAAATATGACATAAACCTGGAGAGGTAAGTAGAAGCCATGTTATTGAAAAATTTAAATTCCAATCTAAAGATTGGAATTTCTTTGTCTTTATGTCTTTACCAATCTAGTCTAGTGTCCAGCCTTTAGGAGTTCCTCAAAAATATCTGTTGTTAGTACTGAATTCAATATTCCTGTAAAGATATGTTTCCATGAAGCTAGCTATCCCTTATCCTATTTTGCAATATTTTCTGAAATTTCTAAAAGTGTATGTAGCTTGAATCCTCAGTGACCTCAGTAATGATGAGGGATTTATCACTTCCTAATACCTTCTATTTGGCTACTATTATCTAGGTTTGCTGCAACCTGGACTATTTTTCTTTTCATTTCAGTTTCACCTACTGATTACAGTATTCTCTTAGAAAAAAAGAATCCATTTTCAACATTAAAAACCTGCGGTTCATTTTTCCTCTTATTTTCAGTGCTTTTGTCTTTCTCCAATTGTTTTTATATCCTTTTTTTCATTCATTTACTTAACTGATAGCTTTCTCATTAATACTTTTTTTTTTTACTATTGAATTCATCATGATAGATGTAAAATGTAATTATAATGGTAATGCATTGTTAATATATAAAGATGTTTAAAATTATAAACATGCTGGTTTTAAATACTACCACATGCCTTTCTGTATTATCAATCATTCTGGGGAAATATCAGAATATTTCTTTTTAGGACATTATCCATTGTATAAATCTAATATTATTATAGATGGGAGAAGGAGAAACAAAGTTATTCATTTTTTCTTATCATAAATTTAGACTATGAGACAATTCCCTTAAGACTGATAATTTTTAGCACAACTTTCTGGTTGTTTTAAATATTTTTTTCTCTTTAAAAATAAATCAGACAGACAGAATCGAATAATGCACAAAGTTTGCCCTAATGTTCCCCCATATTTTAAAAAATTTACTGGTTCAAAAACTGATTTTTAGGTCATTTATTATGTACAATGAAGATAAGAGCTTCTAATTAAAAAACCCTCTTTGAAGTTGTTATGTCTCAAATGTGACCTGCTTTGATGTTAATTTAGACTACTTTCAAAGACTAATCAATGATTCACCTATTCATCTAGTGCTTATTAAAGTCTATTACACCAACATGAGAAGAGAAAAGCATTAAGTGGCTATAAAGCACCACTTGTCATCTCCTATAGCAAGGGAAAGACATGCTTTTTTTCTCAAAAAGAATTGATACATTTTGTTTTGATATATCAATCACCTGGCAATAAATACATTTTCATAGAACTATACCATTAAAAAGGGAAAAAATCACTTAAGGAAAACTAAGCAAAATAAATGTACATGTAACTTTCTGATTTTTGTAATTTACATTTTGTTAACTGAAATTTATTCTGTTACCAGAAAGATAAGACTGTATTTAACTTTAGCAATTTGGAACTAGAATTGTCTGTAATATTGGCCCAAGTTTTATTTCATTATGGTATCTTAACTTATATTGTTAGTCTTTACATATATTGTTCTTAGATTTTAATGATTTTATTCTGTATTAGCTCATATAAGTTTTTTATTGTTTTTCTAAATTTTTCATTTTTGTTGTCTTTTATCTTGCCATAATATTTTAAATGTACCATAGAAAAGGAAATGAGAGAAAGAAAAGAAAATTTCACTAGAATCAAATGAGATAATATTTATAAAAGTGCTTAGTATGGTGCATGACACATGATAATACCCCTCCCTCTCAATAGAACTCTTTCAATAAGCAGAGATCCAGCAAGAGGTCAGAGCTGAATGGAGATAAAGGAGGAATTCCCAGTAACTGTTCCAGTAAAAAAGTTGACCACCAACCTGAAGGAAGCCTGGCCATTTTATGAGCAGACTTGTAAGGACAATGGTGAGTCAAATCAAAAGATGAAATTACAAATTAACAATGCTGAAAACCACTGTATGATCTGATGAGCTTATGTATCTGTCTTCCAGCACATCGTAACAGTAGTTTACTGTCATTGCAAAATCTTGTTTAATGTGTTCTAACATGCATGTATTTATCATTCCTCTTGTGTGTTGTAGAAATATTACCTGTTCTATTCCTGATTTTTATAGAACATTGAATACTTCAAGTTTCTTCTTTTTTCTTTTTCTTTTGGTTGGTTTGGGGTGAGGAGGTTAATGAGATGAGGCATTTGAGAAGGGGAAGCCTAATTTCTCTAATTAGAAAACATCTCCCATTATGAGTGAACCTTATCTAAGCCACCTACCTGCCTGAGTACAGAACAGGGGGGAGCAAAATGTCCCATTCTCTATAAGACCACCTTTAGTAATTTCTCAAGGTTATATACTCCTATTTCTAATACCTTATTTTAGTATGTTACATATGTTGATAATTTTGTTCTGCTTTTTTAAAATTTGTACTTTATTTTCTCTTCTCCTCTTGTAGCCCAATTAATTATTACATACTACTATATACTTGAATTCTAGTAAAAGTGCTTTATTTGGATATTGTTCAATAACTTTTTCTCTAAATTTTCATCTTCAGAATGTGGCACCATTTCCTGAATCATTTTCATAAGTGAAAACTCTTTTCTTCCTAACAATATATTATTGGTAGAATCAATATCCTATCTAGTACTTAGCCAAATAATTTATTACCCAGAAGTATGCATATAAAATATGTTAGTTTAGGAATATATAACGAACTCTCATGTTGACAATCATAGCACACTTTGTAATTTGGGATACAACCTCAAATAATTTTAACTGAGAATTCATGGTAGCAAAAATGTTCTTGTAGAATATACTGCCAAGTACTCTGGGACCAGTATTCCAGTCTGTGAAATTGCTATTTCTCTAAATTTGTTGTTTTTATTTCAACTCAACCATGTTAGCTATTCACAATGTATAAAAATAATACATTTAGAGGACTTCTAAGTGTCTTCAATCCATGATCACATTTGGGCCTTTGAATTAAATAGGATCTTTGTCAGGGTAGAAGCTTTTAGGTGACATAGTAGTGTATTTGACTTGGATTTAGGAAGAGCTGAGTTTAAATTATTCCTGAGGCATTGGGTCAATCATTAACATTTCTAAACCTCAGTTTCTTCATTTGGAAAAATGGGGATAGTAATAGCATCCACCTAGCAAGATTGTTATGAAGATCAAATATAAAACTTTATATAAATTCTATCATCAGAATTTGAAAGATGAAAAAACTCCTTAAGAACAAGGACCATTTCAATTTTTTTTTCTTTGTATCTACAACACAGCCTAACAGTTGGTACGCGGAAAGGATTTAACAAATGCTTTTTTTTTTTTTTTTAATTCTTTCTTCATTCAGTCACATAGTGATAAAAGCCAGAAAAGAACAGTCTCCTGGGTCCCAATTCAGAATATTTTCTACTACATTGGGCTTGAAATTACTCTGGGTTTGTAATAGAGAAGTGACTTTAAAATGCTGCCGCAATAGCAGTTCTATTACTGCCTTTATCCCTCCAGCCCCCACCCCTAAGTAACACTCAGGAAAACATAATTGTCACCTACTTGCCTTAATTGTGAGAGCTGTTAAATTTAGGAGTGGATAAATTACCCCTCTTATCTGTTCCTAAGAATAAATTATCTTTTAAAATGACTCTATATATCTGTCTTCATACTTAATATGATACTAATTCACACTAATGACTTGGGAGTCAGACACTGAGAGCTAAACTGTGCAAATGAATGGTGGCAAACATTATAAAATAACATTATAAAATCAAAGATGTGAAATTCTGAGATGAACTTCCTTTATTTATTTTGACAAGGATCATTTAGTTTCTACAACTCTTAATAAAGCTTTGTTCTAGAAAAGCAAAAGTACTAAAGTATGTTTTATTAAAGTAATAAAAGCTTTGTAATATGAGACCAGGCAACTAGTTGGCTCAATGGTTAGAGTGATGGATCTCAAGTTAGGAAGATCTAAATTAAATTTGGTCTCAGATGCTTTCTAGCAGGGAGACCTTAGGCAATTCATTTAACTTTGTTTGGAGAAGGAAACGGAAAACCAATGTTGTATCATTGTCAAGAAAACCCCATGGACACTGTGGTCTATGAGTCTGGGGTCACAGAATTAGACACAACTAATAGCTAAACAACAATATGAAATCTTTTTATGCTTACAATTTCATATATATATATACATATACATATATATATAAAATATCACAATGTTTTTGCATTCTTTCTTATATATATTACATAATATATAATATCATATATACTACACATATTATTATATATATTATAAAGATAAATCAAGACTTACTATTTATTTACAAACTATCTATAGAATGATGATATTTTCTTTCTGGATTTCTAAGCAATTTAAGAAACTGTTTCCCTTGTTTTACTTTCCCTGACTAAGCTAAGTTAATTTTGTGAAGAATAAAAGCTCCCTCTCACCTCTTCTGTCAAAGAAGATAGATACCACCTTTGCCCCATCAGTTGTTTTTGAAATGGTTGAAATTAATTGCAAGAACCATTAAAAGAATTAGATATGTTTAGTTAATATTATATATTTTTATACACATATATATATTTTAAGGAGATGAGTTGATATATTGATATAGCTGCATTAGCTAGTTTCTTCACAAGTTATGCCAGTGTCATTTTGCTCACTCAAACATAATTTTTTTGTCTTTGTTTTTAGTACAAAGGGCAACTAACTGGTAAAGTGAATAGAGCTGTAGGCTTGGAATCCTGAAGATTCATCCTCATGGATTCAAAAATGGCCTGACACACTTGCTTGCTATTTGATCTTAGGCAAATCACTTAGCCCTCTTTTTCTCATTTCCTCTTTTGTAAAATGAGGTGGAGAAGGAAATGTCAAATCACTCTACTATATTTGCCAAGAAAACCTTAAAATGGAGTCATGAAGAATAAGACAATTGAAATTACCGAATAATCTAAATCTAGTTTTTTGTGTGTGTGTATTTAGTATTTGAAATGCATGTTCACTGAGAAGACAATTTCCATTTATTTTATGAAAAGGATAAGAATGGACATTTATCATGGTTCAGTTCTACACATTCAGGCAAAGGTCAAGGTATTAGAATAGATAGTGATTAGAAATCTGACAAAAAGGTAGGATAGAAATGACAAAAGATATTCAGAGTCATGGTTGTGCTAAAGGAAGCCAAGTAAGAGTACATGTTCAGTTTAACTCATTCTTGATAATAGAGAAATAATTTGAAATCCTTGTCATGCTGACAGTAAAGTTTGCTTTATTTTTACATAAAGGATAACTGCTCATTTTCTATTTTAGTCTAAAGTAGAGAATCTTAACTTATATTGTTTCATAGACTACTTTAGCTATCTGGTTTAGTTTATGGAGACCTTTTCAGATTAATGTTTTGAAATGGATTGAATTAAAATGAAGAAAATTATAAAGGAAACTGTGACAATAGAATTTTTGGCTCTGGCCTCTTGCTGTCACTGTGATAATAAAAAAACTTCGATGGGAAGGAAATTCTAGTGTAGAAATTTTGCATTCCTGGAAAAAGGGAATTGATATTTGTATTAGTAAAAGGAGTACAAACACCAATTAAATAGAAGGAGCTTTTTGTTATAATAATACTTCAGAGTAATTAAATCATTGTGACTTTCTAAGAAGTCAAGTAAATCTAAATTATTCTTCAAGAAATTATGGCCAAAATGATACAAAAATTGATAAAATTTTTACTTCAAAACAAGTTTTATAACAACTGTTTCAAAAACATTTCTACAGAGAATATAGAAATCATTGCTGCCACTTTAAGATTATACCAGGCAGGTGTTACATTGCTGTTATTAATGTCATGCTGTGAGATATTTCTCTCTAGGGAGTTACAGATAGTATATAAGGAATAATTTTAATCTATGAGGAAATAAAAGGAGTTTGTAGAAAGAAGAATGAGAGAAAAAATTAGGAGAAACTTCTTTTTTATTAAACCTCTCAATCATTATTTTATAAAGAAATTAAAAAAAAAACTATGAGAAGAAATTTTGGAGTCAGGCTATTAAGTGAGAATTCAAGAGAACATGAAACGTTGGAAAAATATAAAAGGATATTTTAATAGAACTATTTTAAGTTTTATTTGCATTAAAGAATGATATGATTCTTGAAATGAGATTTTGGTTGATATCTTGATTGAAATGAATATGGACACTGTGTTCTCACAATAGAAGAGTAGTTATCTTTCAAAAAATAAAGGCTTGGAGTGACTGTAATTACTCTCACAGTTAAATATTGAACATAAGTATATCTGTTTTATTATTCATTTCAGTGTTAATAAATTATATATTAATATTTCCTAATATTAACATTTATTTAATTCTAGGAGATTGGAGGATTTCCTATAGGAAGAGGTTGGAGTAACTACTATTGGGAAAAGATATTGCCCCAGTTTATTAACTTTATAATTTTTGATGAACTGGTGAGATCTCTAAGCTTAGATGACTGAGAAATAGATTGAAATTTTATTAAGTAATAAAATATTTCCTCATTAAAACAAACATATCTTTGTATTCTTAGAGCTTGGAATGATAAGATTAAATAATGAAACAAGTGAAGTAGTAGGCTAGGAGGGAAATAAACTTTGAGGTTTATGATCGGTATAACCCTGTCACACAATTGAATGGATATGGGGATTGTCCTGGTCTTCCAACATTTATGTAATGTTGGAATGTGGTCCTACTTCTTTTCATCAGTATTTCTTCTTTGTCATTTAATTTTTTTTATTATAAAAAGGTTTAGCAAGAGACAGATTGAACAAAAACAGTAAATAGATTCTATAAAACTTGGAAATTGACTAGTTTGATGTACTTCTGTTAGCAAAGATTATTTGTCAGCACTTTGTCTTGCTATTAAACATCAGGATACTGTGAGACAATGATGATATTTTTATTCCTATTTAATTCCTATGACTATTGTTTCTTTTTAGTTTCTATAACCATACACTATGATAATTCTAGAGTGAAGTTAGCCCAGATTAATGGCAGAAATAAAGAACAATTATGTTGAAGGTTGCCATGATCCTATATAATAAATAAAACAACCTTTGTCATGTTATTTAGTTTCATTGCAGAATAAAGAACTCTCAAATTAGAAGGGGAGGCTATGAGGATAGAAATGTCAGAGAGTAATAATCAAAAAGGGAAGGTTTGAATTTGAAAAATACAAACAAAAAGTAGGACAAATATTATTTGTATTGCTGATGCCACTTGATGACAATATCACTTTTGATCTGACTCTCTCTAGCCAATTAAATTTTGTGTTTCTGTGTATGTGATAATTTTCCTATTTTCCTTTTCTTTTTGTTGAATATTACAATTAGTTAATAGAGCTGTAAGAGGTGCAAACTTCAACCAAACTATTGTTGATGTTTTCATTGTTTATAGGAATGGAATGCAAGAGAGTTTCAAAGCAAAAGATCTGTTGAAAATGTCCCTTGTTAATAAGTTCAAAGAGAAAACATCTATAAGCAAGAGTAAAGTAAAGTAACCCTGCTGTTCAGAAAGCTCTGATCTGTCTAACCTTCAGGTACTTTTCCCTCCCATGGAGTATTGCTGTAAGACAGATACAGTCTGAGAGAATTATTTAAAAATTAGTCCAAGATACTATAAGCCTTTCAGGGATAATCCAAGGGTGTCCATTGTCACTTTTATTAATTGATATAGTTCTAGAATGTTATGTATATGTAATAGAGGACTATAGAAAAATTAAAGAAAAAGAAATTGAAGGAATGAACAGAAGCAGAGAAGAGTCAAAGGTGTTTCTACTGATGATAGTGATATGGATTGAGAGAGACATTAGTATGATGTGATGGTTTGTATAGGAAAACTCACATAAATGCAAAGATATCAAAACAATGAATAATTTTGGTAAAAATATGATATCAAATAACAGCTTTGCTGTACATCTCTAGTGAAAACCAATATTAAAAATGAGAAAAAGAAATTCTTTTAAAAAGAGCTGTGGCTATCCCACAAGATTCTGTCCCCAGCACACTTCTCCCTTTAAACTATTTTACTTGGTGATCTCATCGGCCCTCCTGGAATTATCAGCTCTCTGTTGAGGAATTTCAAATTTATTCTCATATTTATTTATCCCTAACATCTCTGTTGATCTCCAGTCTAACATTTCTAATATCTTGAACTGATAAACTCAACATTCTAAACTGAACTCATCAGTTCAGCTTTATATAGAAAGACTTATATGAACTGATGCAAAGTGAAATGAGCAGAATCAGAACATTTTACATAGTAACAGTAACATTGTGAGATGATCAACTATAATTGAATTATCTTTTTTTAGCGCTATGATGATCCAAGAGAATTCCAAAATTCTATCTACATCCAGAGAAAAATTTGATGATATCTGAATGTTATTTTTACTTTGTGTGTGTGTGTGTTTCTTTTCTTTTGTAAATTAATTATTTTTCAAACTGCTTCTTTTACAATATGACTAACATGGCAATAGGTTTTACATAATTACACATATATAACATATCAAATTGCTTATTGTATTGTTAAGGTGGGAGAATGGGGAGGGAGGAAAAAATTTTGAAATTCAAAATTTTATTTAAAAAATTAATTTAAAAATTATCAAAATTATTTAGGAAAAAAAACTAAAATACTGCTTAAGAAAAAAAAAACTGAACTTATCTTTCTGCTACATCAAATTCTATTTCCAAACTTTCCTATTACTGTCAAGGGTTCCCCAGGTTCCAACTTAGGTGTCATTCCTCCATTGTCTTAAAAAAGACAATAGTATTATGAAGAATAATTTACTGTGTGTTTATGTTCAAGGAGCTCTATATTTCTAGAGAAAGTGAATGCAATATGTGATGGAATAATTCAAGTTTTAAATGCTACTTTTTGTAGTGGAGATATGATAAAATATAATTTAAAAGTCACCTGATAGGTTGTTTGATACCTCATGTTTCTCAGGGCTAAAATTATCTGATTTGAAATTTCTGCAGCTAATTTTTTTGTGTTTTACCAGAATGTAATATGATATAATTTTTATATATTTTTTGTCATGCTGAGAAGCAGGGTGGTATAGACACCTGGCCTCATAGCCTAGAAAAGCAGGCTGAAGACCCTGATATATAATATATAATATCAAAAATTTGGGGATGAAAAGGACCTTAGAAGGCATATAATTTAACTCTTTCTTTTTAATGACGAGGAAGAGGGCTACAGAGGTTATATAACTTTCCGACACCACAAAGCTTTTAAATGGCAAAGATGAGATTCAAACTTATCTTCTGCTTCCAAATTTATCACTCTCTCCAGTGGAAAAAGTGCATCGTAGTGGTGTGTATCCCAAGTCCTGTAAGTCTCACTCTGCGCTACTCTCCTTATGACTATTAACTTGCAGATGAATTCCCTATCTGGGCAGATTGAAAAATTTTCCCTGGCACTTTCTCTTATCTCCTTTCTGTTTCTTGGTTTCCTGGGCTTTCTTCAAATATCATTTACAACCTCCCCTTCCCAGTCCTCCTTAATTATAGTACCTTCCCTCTGCTCATCATTTCTAATTTATTCTCTACATAGATTGATTATACATAACTGTTCATATATTGTCTCCTCATTAGACTAGGGAGTCAAATAACTTTTGCCTTCTTTTGTATCTCTAGGGCCTGGCACAGTGCCTGAAACATAGTAAGTGTTTAGTAAATATTTATAAACTAACTTACTCATAGTAATGATGCAATTATATCAAATTTGAAGGGAGGAAAAAACCCAAAATTAATTTTGCTATCATTGATAGAATGCTAAGAAATAACATAGTCATTAAAAAAAAAACAACAAAAATAATTTTTCACTCCCCTCTTTTTGTTTTGTTAAATATTTCTACTCAGTTGAGTCTATTTTATATAATCTTATGATCTGTTAGATAAGTTAGATTTAAATTTCTTTTCTGTGACTTGGAGAGAACTCAACATGATTTGTTCCATACATGAAAAGTAATGAAGGTCCTATTTTATGAGTGCACATTATTATTAAACCTAAATTTTCTGTCTTTACCTCTTCAAATCAAAACAAAGGAAAAGATCTTCAACTTCATTGGAATTCTCCTTCATTCCAAGTTGACACTGAAAAATTATTATCTTTGAATTGAGTTGACCAGTTCTGAAAACATCTCATAGCTCATGTATCTCCAGATTAACCACAAAATAAGAGTGAAATATATTTGATAAAATACATGACTCAGTTCTGTCATCTGTATCTATATCATTTCCTTGATCTACCCTACCAATTTAGCAATCCTTTTAAAAGCAATGGTGGTAGAAGTGGGTGGGGGTAGCTTGGTATAGCCTATTCTTTGACCATTTTGGTTCTTTGTAATAACTAATCACTATTTATTAAATTTGAAGTCAAGTTTATTAATTTATGTTTTATAAAGTTGATTCTTTTCCATTTCTTTTCTCTTTTTTTCTTTTAGAAATTTGGAAATTTGCTTTTCTCTAAAATCTTGATACCTTTTATAATCATACTCATCTTGAAAATATCACTGATATTGACCCCAGTAATCACACTGGCCTATTCTTTAAAGACCCAAAGTTACAGTTTGATTTTTCCCAGTGACCTGAATTCAGGACAGTGATTATTATGATGATCTTTATTTTCCAAAGTGTGATGACCGCGTATTTAAAATCAGCCGGAGTTAGGAATTCAGGTTAAGGGAAAAATCTTCAATCTTTATTGAAGTAAAGAGGTGAAGAAGGATTGAGATAGCAATATGGGCAGATAGGAAGCCAGCTAGCAGAGGGGGATTGGAGGTGAAGGGCGGTTGTGATAGCAATGTAAGCAGCTGTGTCAAGACTCCAGCCATCAGTCTCTCTTTCCCTCCCTTTTCCACTTCCCTGCCTCTACCCACCAAAAACGTCATTTCCTATACAACATATTAGTACTTGCACAAAGAGTGGGCAGGGACCATTCTTTCTCCAAGCATATATATTAATAGAGTATAGTTCAATTCCTATTTAGCCTCATGTGCTTGGGACCTCAGTGCATCAACTCAAGCCTCAGCCCATTACACCAAAGGCCATTTTTTGTTTCATATTTTCAACCAAGTGTTATTCTCCTTGGCAGAGAAAGCAGAAGTTTTAAAAAGTAAGTAGATCTGACTTAATTGTGTTAGGAGTTATTCCATCATTCCTGGATGTTTGTCTAATCCCTTCTTTTCTCCTTTACATTGTCCAATAAACTAAAAAAAAAACAACAGACTTTTTTTGTAGCTCTTTGTTATTATCTGCAATCTCAGATCATTGTGAGTTTGAGCACTTGACACTGTTCTTGGGTACCCCATCATATTTTTGCGTTTATCCTGTTACCTATCTTTGCCTCCATCTTATATATATGTCTTTAAAAAAAATACATTTGATTGACAAGTTTACTTTGTGTTCACACTAGTTTTTTTTTTTTTTTTAAATAGCTCCTTTCCCCACCATACTCATTGCAATAATTTTTCTACCTTCAGAAATTCACTTTCAAAATGCTATCCTTCATGAGCTAACATCTCATTTCTCAATGTTAATTCATGGACTTGAGACAACATGGTGATTTTGGAAAAGTGCTACATTTGAATTCAGAGGATCTATGTTTGAATTTTGTTTCTGTCACTTGCTTCCTGTGGGGGGAAATGAGAATCTTGGACTATATGACTCTAAAGATCCTTCCATGTTAAAATCAATAGTATTATAAATGATCTTGTGGGTACAAGATCAGTATCCACTGATTCTATGCTCCCAAATTTTAGAGTATAAATTACTTTTACTCAAATTTTCTAATATTTCTATCCTCAAAATCATTTTTTGCTCCATTGGTGAGAATTTTACTAGTTGGGTTTAGAAAATAAGATGCTTGAAAACAAGGATTATATATAGACTCATATTTGTATCCCTGGCTTTTAGTGCCATTGTTTAGTACTTAGCAAGAACATAATACATTTTTTTTGGTAACTGCCTGCCAATGAAGCATAACTCCGTTAAATTAATTAGTGAATTCACAAAGAGGCATATCAATAGGATTTAGTTCTTTTGCCCTCAGAATAATTTAATGCTACCACCACAGAATCAGCAGATATCATATTATCCTGGGATCTTTTCCATTAACATATTGTCCACTTTTCATGTATATCAGTATGAGAAAATACCTTGACTATTCCTTCAGCATCTTTTGTAATGACATTTTCATTTCATTTCTTCAAATTAAAAGCAGCAGCTACCAAAAAAAAATTCTTGGGATTTCATTTCTTTTCATGTAGGCTGACTTCTTTACATAGTAAACATTAACAAATACTGTTCCACACAAAGTCAGTAAAAATATGTTTGAGCTCTAAATGTGATTGCTGTCTTTTTTGACAGTGTTTTTGATCATTTAATAGTCATAATAAACAATCTGGAACAGTGAGTCAGTGGTTAGGAAAAGCATTTGCACAACTGAAATATATTATGGAAATGGAAAATAATGAAGAACAAATACTTTTTTACATTAAAACAGAAGGTTTCTTGGATTTTCAAAAAAAGCATCATTATGACTGTGGGAAAGGAGGGGAACATCTGACATGATTTATAAAGAAAATAATTAGTATTACTCTTTTCAGAAACTAAGAGCTGCTCTTTCCTCAATATAATGGAGAGAATTTCTGCAGAATTGGGATTGGGAATTCTTTGAAAATATCAGCGAAAGATTATTGAAATTCAGAAACTAAAGGCAATCTTTGATGTAGTGGCACAAACTCAACACAAGACAATTATTAATGGGGAGAGTATAAAATTTAACTGTTCTAGAGAACTCAATATTGCAACTACCTACTGGAATGAAGAATAGCAACTTTTCTGTAATGTTAACATCAGAAAATTGCCTGTGTTCACATTGTGTGCCATCAAGCAGCTATCAGAAGGAGGGCTTGAATCCAACTCTTTCTGATTCAATAAATAACTGTACTTAATCTGATATTGAATGATATTCTTTCTTAGAAAGGATATTAATGAAATTATTATCTATTTAATTCAACTGAGTATTTGTATGGTGAAAAAAATTATCGTTTCAAACAAGAACCAAGAATTCTATATCATGGCCACATCAAATTTAAACATCAAATTGACTTGCAGTCTCTTTCCTATTTTAGTACTCTGGCCATTTTTTCAAATTATGTGTTCCTCACGAATAGATGCAAATAAAACTTTTGCATGAGGATTATCACTGAAAATTATGTTTTCTGAAAATAGTTTTCTGAAAATGAAAGTCATTTGTTGCATTTTACTTTTGTCTGTGAAAAGGAAGGATATCTTGTGTGTGTGTGTGTGTGTGTGTGTGTGTGTGTGTGTGTGCGTGCACACATCTATGTGTGTGTGTGCATGTTTGTGGGAAAAGTGTCTTAGGTTTTCAGAAGTGTTTGCTTATAGCCAAGGACTGCTGTGACAAATGCTTCATTTTCTTCTTGCTAATCCTTTACTGATGCAAGAATATTTATAGCAATGAATTTTCATCAAATGGTTCCCAAGGAGAAAAAGAAGTAGCTTTTAAAAAATTTTTAACTTTATTATAGGCATGATCTATCTAAGGGGTTTCAAAATGATGATAAAAAAGATACACAAACACAAACACATATGTCTTTTTCTTACTCAAAAATATTGACTTATTGAAATAGAAAATCAGACAATTTAAGGAAGCAATTAATTTAAAATATGAATGAAAAATTTAAATGTCAAGAGGGCCGAGTTTTAGTGCCACAAGAAAACAATTGTATATTAAAAAATAAAATTCTTCAGTTCCTTACTATCCAGGGATTAGGAACTACAGTGAAAAAGGAGTGATGAGGAAAATCACTAATTGCTTTGTTGAACTGGAGAACCTCATAGAAACAATAATAATAATTTTATATAGTACCTTAAATTTAGCAAAATGCTATACATATGCTATTTCATTTGATCTTTATAACAACTTTGGGTGAGGAATGTGCTATTATTATTCTCATTCTACAAATGAGAAAATTGAGGCTAGAATGATTTGTCTAAAGGCAATGACTTTTTTGCTTAAGGGCATAGATTTAGCTAGGGAGAAGCAATGGATTCTTTTCCTTTCATTTATTTACTTTTTTTTAAAGCATTATTTTCTTTTAAAATTTTGAGTTCTAGATTTTGTTCTTCTTTCTCCCCTATCCCATCTACTGAGAAGGCAAACACGTGTGGAATAATACAAAATATATGTCCATATTAGCTATATCACAAAAAATTAGAAAATTATGCTTCAATTAACATTCATAGTTGACCATTTTCTCTCTCTGCAGGGGAACAGTTTTTTTTCATAAGTCATATGGATTATTATATTGATTAGAGTAACTAGTCTTTCACAGTTGACTATCATTACCACAATGTTGTCACTGTGAACAATGATCTAATTCTTCTCACTTTATTTTTGTAATCAATTTCTCCTTCCCTCTCCTTTTCTTTTTTCTCCCTCTCCCCCTGCTCTTCTTCCTTCCACATCTCATCCTTCTTCCCCTTTCTCTTCTTCTTCTCCCCCTCCCTCTCTCCCTCCTCTTCTTTCTCCTCCTCCCTCTTTCTCCCCTTATCTTCCCCCTTTCTATTTAGTCCTGATCTTTTCATCAGGAATGCTTAGAAGTCTTCTAATTCATCAAATTAACATTTTGAAGAATTAAATTCAATTTGACAGAGGAGGTTATTCCTGTTTGTATTCCTAGCTCCTTTGCCTTTTAGAATGTCATATTTCAAGCTCTCAATTCCTTTAACCTGAAGCTCATTTTTTTCTACCACTTTTATTTTTTCTTTAACTCTTCTAGGAATTCTTTCTTGTCTTGGTTCCAGTTAACATTTTTTCTTTGAAGGTTTGCCAGAAGCTGTTTTGACATGGTTCTTTTTCTGACTTTATATATTAGTCTTCCTCTGTCACAAAAGTAGATTTTTTTTTATGGCCAACTTTTTATTGTTGTTTGCTCGTTTCTTGACTGAAGTTTATGTTAAAGTTGTGTTGTACTCACCCAGGGATAGGAATACACTCCCCCAAGCTTCAGTCTTTTTTATTTTCAGAGTTTGTTTTGGGGAAGTACAAATTCCTGGTCCTCATCTTGGCCCTAGAACTGTGACTAGGGCTCCTGGTCCCTAGTATCCAATTACAAGTACTCCTTCCTCCCAGGAACTATGATCCAAAACTGATTAGGGGAAATAGAATTGCAAATAGGAATCTGCTGCATACAGTGCTAGCAAAATATTTCCCATAATGTCTTTCTGACTAGTGATGTAACCTTCTTGCTGCTTCTGGGCTGAGAGCTCCCAAAGCGGCAGCTGCTTCAAGGGCTACCTCCAAGGCCCTGGTGCTCTTGCTGTACTCTGATCTTGGGCTTGGTCTGAGTTATACATCTTTCCTGTGGTCTTCTAAGTTGTCTTGGGCTGGGAAACTATCTCCTCCTGACCTTTTCTTTACTCTGCTACTTTAATATCTGCTTTGAAGCATTATTTTAAAGTAGTTTGAAGGAGAGTATTGGGAGAGTTCAGTGGGGCATTCTGCCATCTTGGCTCCCTCAATCATAAGAAACTCTTAATTATTAAATTTTTTTTTAAAATTAGAAAATCACTAACAAAGATGGCCATTTTCCTATTTAAATAAGAGCAGAAATAAGATGTGTATATAAATATTGGAATATATTATATACTGTTTTTTAAAAAGAAGAATTATTTTAAGTTTGGTAATATCAACATAGCCTAGATTGTGTGTATTCTCTTCTAAACTTCCTTCTGCTCTTTTCTATATATTGTCTGTATTTTTTCAGTATTTTCTTAGTGCTTCTTCTTTTTTTTTTTTTTGCATCCCTATCATTCCCTTTTACTCTTTCTGCCAACCCCTCAAAATGTCATTTTTGTAAAAAAAAGTGTAATGAAATTAAATTAATTCATATTGTATTGTTTACATATGAAAAATGTATGCTTTTGTAATGATTTATCTAAAAAGTCATTCATTTTAACTAATTTCAATACAAGTATGGTTAAATATTAGGAAAATGAACAACAATCATATTTAAAACCAAAACATTGAAAATTTCATGATTACCTCAACAATGCAAAAAAAAAAGTCTTTTACATTGTAAACACTCCTTAATGCTTTAAAAAACCCTACAGTGTATATAGACACAGAGGAACCCTCTTTTAAAATATCATTTTAAAATCTAAAAATAAAACCAAGTATTATATGAAATGGGATTACTTCAGAACCCTTTCTGATAAATATGGTTGTAAAGCAATGATTCTACTCTTCCCATTATTATTCAACATGGTTCTAGAAATAATAGCAACAGCAATAAGGCAGGAGAAAGAAATTAAAGGCACAAAGATATATAAAGAGATAATTCTATTCCTATTTGCTGTCAACATGATGGTATACTTGAAAAATCCTAGTGAATCAGCAAAAATAGTAATTGAGAGAATAGCTTCACAAGACACAGACTAAAATAAGCCCTCAAAAATCAATATAGTATTTCTATATTATAATAATAACAAGATAAAAAAGATAGAAAGGGAAATCTTATTCCAAATAACTACAAAATGCATAAAATATCTGAGAATTCATTTACCAAAGCACAAAAACCAACAACTCCTCTCCCCAAAAAACAAAACAAAACAAAAAAACACTCAAAACCTGCATAGATTCAACTGTAAAGTGTTTCTTAAAGAAATAAAAATAACTTAAATGGCTAAAGGAATATTTAGCATTCATGACCGGGCCAAGATAAAATGACAATATTTTTAAATTTAATTTTTACTGTCAATGCTATACCAATCACATTACCAGAGGGCTAGAGCTAGATAGAATAATGACAAAATCCATTTGGAAAAATAAAAGACCTAGGATAGCAATAAAAACGATGAAAAGAATTGTAGAATATAGGAGAATAGTACTTCCACAATTCAATGTATATTGTAAAACAGTGTACCTCAAAACTTTCTGGCATTGGTTAAAAAATAGAGATAGATCACTAGAAAAATTAGATAAAGTTGAATCAGAAAAATTGCAATTCAATAAAAATTGCTAAAATGGAAAATATAAATTATGTTAAAAAAAACTACCTTATTTCTTTAAAAAAAAAAAAAACTTTTGAAAAAGCTCTCTGATAGAAATTGGACTTAGACTGATAAGTTACACCATATTCCACAATACATTTTAAATGGATAGGTAATGTTAACGTAAAACATGACACTATAAAAAGAAACTGAAGAGAAACAGATCATATACATCTCACAGCTGGATGTAAGAGAAGTATTCTTGATCAAACAAGGGATAAAGACAGTTACAAATGATTAAAAATAATTTTGATTACATGAAACATTTATTTTATTATTCACAATGAATATTTTATTTTAATTTCCATTAACTAGACAGCTTAGTAATGACTAATGCTTAGGGAGACTGATCCTTATCAGAGAAATTCATCATCTTTGTGTTGTAAAAGTCCAAGAAGAACTATCTTCACTGACCCTTTATACCTTTCTGCCTTTTCTTAACAACAACAACAAAAAAGATATTTGTAAAAAAAAAAAAAAATTCACCAAAATCAACATAAACAAACACTTCCACATAAAAAGAACAAAAAAAAAGAAGTTCATAAATAAAACCATGAACCTCTGTGGTGTGCAGTTTGTTTCTTTAAATTATGTTATGTTTATTGTAGTAGTATAAACACTGTCTTGTTTATGTGTCTCCTTTTGAACTCTCTTCTCTGGTCTTTTTAAAAAAAAATGTTTCATCGAAATTTTTTTTCTTCCTTTCTTGTGTCACTATCACTACCTCCCTATTTCCCTCTTCAATTCTCTCCCTACAAATAAATAAAAGCCCTATTTCATAAATAAGTATAGTTAAACCAAATTCATGAATTGGTCATAGTTTTAAAAATGTATCTAAAGCTATGCCTATAGTCCATCACTTCTCTGGTAATACTTAAAAGTGCTTTTCTTTAGCTTTTTTTTCTTCAGTGTGTCTACTTGGTCCTAAGCTTCTGATACAAAACAGTGCTATTTCAAAGAACATTGCTAAAATGCTGAAGAAAAATTCTAAATTCTCTGACCTTTTGACTTTTCCTGGGTCTTCCTGTGATGAAAATGGAAGCATAAGATACTAAAACTGTAACTTTTTTTTCCCCTAATTTCCTTAATCTGTTATCTTTCTCTGGAGTTAGTACTTCAGATCTTGATTCTAAAGTAGCTGGTTAGATTTATTAAAGTTCTACAGATCATGAACAAGTACATCAAAAAATCCAAACAGACTACCTGTCTCATTTGTTGAAATGACTTTGAATGATTTATTGATTCAATAGAGGAGTCCAGGATTTTTTCCCCTACACATCTGTTTGATTGATTCAATCTAAATGTGTTTTCCTGATAAAGTGGGATGGGTTGATTGATTTATTACCTTAATCAGTTCCCACCTTTTCATATTCATATGTAACATATTTAGTCATTACTCAATATTGGCATTCCTTTGGTTTTCATTTATTTGTTATAATGAAAAATGTCAAAAATATTTTTGTAAATGTAGACCTTTTCTCTCTTTGATCTCTTTGGTTCATGTGATATTACTAGTTCAAAGGATAAGCACAGTTTGGAGATATAATTCAAAATTTTCAGAATTGTTGGACTAATTCAAAGCTTCATAATTCTTATAATAATTATGACATATTTTGTTATCTTTGCCAAACTAATAAATATGAGATCGAATCTCAGAGTTGAATTAATTAGAATTTCACTCATTTTAATGATTTACAACAACTTTTCATATTTTTTCACACTTTTCACAATTTTTGTAAGCTTTTTATTCCTTGAACTTTTAGTAAGAACAGTAAGGAAGGAATTCCTATTCCTCAAATCAAATTAAAGTCACAATCTAAGTATATGGTAATAGGAGGCATGTGTTTGCCCAGTCTGAAGACCTAGAACTCTGGCTGTCTCTTCTTCTGTTTCCTTTGCTGAATAAAGCTCAGACACAAGTGGTTATGAAAAAGGGAAATTTCCTGTTTTCTGAGTTAGCTCATAAATTGGAGAATTTCTGAATCCAAAGTCAAATATCAGCTACTTACAGGAAGAAAAATTACCTTAGCAGGGCCTTTCTTAGGCAAAATGGTGGTCAACATACTCAAACTGAAATAAGAACACTAGAGTACAATAAAGTCACCAATGCAGATTAAAAAAAAAAAAAAAAGCATTGATAAACTGTAGGGGAGCTGCTCCATGATCTCATTTAATCCCCATCATAATCTGGAAATGTAAGTAATACAAATATTATTATACTCATTTTATTAGTAAGGGAATTGAGAATCAGAGAGTAAATGTAAAAGGCTAGATTCAAATCTGGTTTTTATAATTCCAAACTCAATGCTCTTTTCATTACATCATATTTGAAGAAAAAGTAAAGTTCAAAATACTTATGAAAATATTTTAATCATAGAATTCAATGTTTCTGTGTTCTTATCGGTGTGGGTATTTCTCCTTATTAGTCCAAACTATAATCAGAATACTTCTTTCCATAGTGTGAAATTTTGTTCATACTTTTCTGAAGACACTCCTTCAATAATTTGATAAGTATATTAGAAATAGCTCATTTACTACATTTTTTTGTGTGAGCAACTATTAAAGATGCAGCTAGGTGGTTCAATGGATAGAATCTTGGACCTGGACTTGGGAAGAGCTGAGTTCACAAGCAGTCTCAGAGAATTACTTGCTATGTGATCCTGGACAAGCCACTAACTTTTATTTGCTTTAATTCAAAGGAAATGTCAAATCACTCCAATATCTTTGCTAAGAAAATCTCCATGGAAACAATTTTAAAGCTATTTCAGATAAATATTTCACTTTTCTAAAATATATATTTGAATATTTTCTAAAATATATAGAGAACTGAGTCAAATTTATAAGAATACAAGTTATTCCCCAGTTAATAAATGATCAAAGGAAATGAACAATTTTCACATGATGAAATTAAAGGAATTCATACTATATGAAAAAATTCTCAAAATCACTATTGATTAAAGAAGTGCAAATTAAAATAATGCTGAGGTACCATTTTATACCTCTCAAAAAGGATTAAGAAGACAGGAAAAGGTAACAATAAATGTTGCAGGAGGTGTTGGAAAACTGAGACACTAATAAATCATTGGAGGAGTTGTGAACTGATCTGGCTATTCTAGAGAATAATTTGAAATGATCCCCAAAGGGCTATTAAACTGTGCATATCCTTTGATCTAGCAATGTCAATACTGGGTCTGTATCCCAAAGATAAAAATGGAAAAAGAACTCACATGTGCAAAAAAGTTTGTGGCAACCCTTTTTATGGTGTCAAGAAACTGGAAATTGAGTGGATGTCCATCAGTTGGGGAATGTCTGAATAAGTTGTGACATATGAATGTAATGGAATTATTCTATAAAGAATAATGAGTGGACTAATTTTAGAAAAACCTTGAAAGACTTACTTGTAGTGAACAGATTTTGGATAATATCGCACACAATAATAGTAAGATTGTGTGATGATCAACTATGATAAACTTAGCTCTTTTTAGCAATAAATTGGTCCAAGACAATTCCAATAGCCTTGAAATAGTAAATACCATTTGTATCCAGAGAAAGAACTATAAAACCTGGATGAGGATTGAAGCATACTATTTTAATTTTCTTTTTCCTTTTCTCTCTGATTTTTCTTTCACAATGTGACTAATATAGAAATGTGTTTATGATGACTGTATTCATGTATAACCTATATCAGATTGTTTGATCCTTTGGGCAAGGGAGTTAAAGGGTTAAAGGGATAAAAAAAATTGGAACTCAAAATTTTATAAAACTTAATATTGAAAACTATATATGTAAGCTAAAAAAAAAATGCCCATCGAAAGTAATGGCATGCTATAGGCTGCAGAGTCATGAAGAATTGAAAATGAGTAATTGACAACAAACAGTAAAAACTCAAATTGTGCATCTCTTATCCCTTACCTGTACTTTGGGAACAAGCTACCAACATATGTTTTGGAGATATTACTTCTCTTTTACAGATTTTTGCTGGCACCTGCGTATTCCAATCATGGACCTTTTCTGAAATTTGAATTCCTAAGATAATATAATTTCACTGTTCACAGGTCTATTATATCCCTGGATTAAAGTTAGTGCTAGGAAGGAGGAGTCTTGTATCTCAAAAGTGATTTTTCCATGGATAAGTTCCACTTATAAATATCATACTAATTCTAGGTATTTGGGGGCCAACTAACAGGTCCTAGAAGTTTAAGGTCACATGCCCTCCAAAACCACATCCCTCCAATTCACTTGAGATAATAACATTCTTTTATAAAAATCCTCTGGGCATATTATTCTTTCCAGGTATTAACATTAATGGAAACTTTAAGTGGGGCAACATGAACCTAAGAGGATTAGGATGAGAGTAAAAGTGAACATGAACATGATAAGGGACCAAGCCATAGCAGAATGTTTATTAAGGGAAGTTGTAATGTGTCAAGGATAAATTTTTCTTATTTACAAAAAACTAGGAGTCAATTGAGTCAATCAATCAAGTTATCCTACCTAGCATAAAGTAATTTTACTCTGATATTTTTGTCAGATACTAGGGAAGAACATCTGGATTGATACAATCAATCAGATTGTCAACTAGGTGTGAACAAGTCCCTGTATATCTCTTGCATTTCAACTGATTGTGAAACAAAGTCAGTTTGGATCAGTTGATGGATTTGGTCACACCCTGAAAGACTTGTATTAATACAGTCAACTAGTTTGAAATGCAGAATTCAAGCATCTAACATCTAAATGGTTCTAGACGCTTTCAGCCAAGACTTGCAGAATTAATTATGAAAGAGAATATGTATGAAGTACACTGGGCAGAAAGTACCTTGTAAAGCTCAGAGGGTCAAATCATTTAAACTTTTTCAATGTTATCCAAGTTGTGTCCTTGAAGCAAAGGCAACTGAAGTTAGTGTCTGTGAATCTATTGACTGGGTATGATAAAGAAAAGCATATACTAGATTTTATATGGCACCCAATATAAAAATTGCATCATACCTAAGGAAAGCTTCATAATTAATCTACGTAGAAGAGGGGAATGTTTCTAGTAACTGGGAACTGAGTTACTCTTTGCCACATATGATCTCCAGGTTTTAACCCACTCTCCCCTATACTGAATACAAACTAGCTACTACTTTTAGGAAAATATTTTTATACAACTGTGACAAATATACCACCCTAGTAAATATTCATTCCTAAAAATTGAATCTTAAGCATGGTTCTATTTCAGATTTACTAAGGAATAACTTGCTAAATTCACTTAGTCTTATTCAGATCACATATACAGCAGTTTCAGGGTGAGCTCTTATGTGGAATGTGTGTTTTTGTGAGAAAAGCTCTTATTTCTGGGAAAATCATAAGTGTTTGTTGGAAGCAATAATTCCAACTACCTCATTCTCTCCAACATAATCCTAGTTTCCTTTTTTTTTTTTTTTTGTAGTCAACATATTTCTAGTTATGCTGGTACTAATCCTGGAGTCACAAAACTGGAAAATAGAGCTTCAGCTTCTAATCAATATCTCAGAATCTTTGAGTTTGAAGAGACCTGAGAGACTACCTATCACATCTATGTTATTTTTTTTCTATTACAGAATCATAACATGACCAATAAAATGGGAGACTGGACATTGTTTCTGATTCTCATGTCCCATCAAATATATTTAAAATAGGAATTATATACAAGAGACAAAGTAATTTCGACTCTTTCTATGATCCAGACCACTAAGACCCCTAATATGGTAAAAAAACAAACAAACAAAAAACCCCCAGATCCATAAATTTACAAATATTAGCAGAGAAAGATAATCCCTAACATGCTTACTCTATCTCTACCACCCACTACATTCTGGCAAAGCACAGAGTTGCAAATTATCAATTCTATACAACCCTGTGGTCCTCTTCATAGTGCAATGGAAATGAAAAAAAAACAAAAAACAACAACAAAAGATAATCCCCAAACAGTTGCTTCCTCTGGTTCAGACAGCTATAGGGCAGCACTCTATGCTATAAGTACTTCCCTAAAGAATGGAGAGAACAAGAGCAGAATGTCAGCATGTATGGTGCATGTGAAAATCCAATAAGTCTGAGGAAGATGAAATTTATATCTAATTGGTACCATTTTGGTTCCTCCCAAAAATCACTTGGATCAGAAACTGAGACCATTGAAATGTGAATTGGCCAGCATTGGAGGAGACTGAGACAGCTTTTAGGTATAGTCCTACAGAAATTGTAATTAAAGGAAAGAAATTAGTATGTGAAAAATAGAGGAATATAAAGGGAGAAAAAAACCCCAAGTTACAAAAGATCTCAGGAGAAAAAGCATTCAGCTGAAAACTTCAAATATAAACAACAGGGAATATATTAATATTAGAAAGGATTATCTCCTCTTGATAAGGAGTATGAGTCCTAATATCTAAAAATAAATACTGTAAGACAAAGAAAAATGAACCAATACTTGATGAGGCAGAGCATCCTATGAATTCTCAAGATACTAAGGACCCACAGTAGAATGTTTCTTAATGACACAAAAGAAAAAGAAAAATTGTAGAATCAGAATTTATTACCAACAGCATAAATAACAAAAAAGAATAGCTGGTTGGGAATGCAAATACACTGAGATACAATCTGGATTAGAAAAAAAAAAAAGCAATTGCATTAAAAGTAAACATGATCTCCCCAGAATTGAAGATGTATTTATCTTTTAGACAGGATTCATATAGACAATTTATACATTATGGGTCTACCAGAAGAATACAACAATCAAAAACTCTGAACATCATAATGCAAGAAATAATACAAGAAAATTGCCCAGAATTTCTAAATACAGAAAACAAAATACCAACTGTAAAAAAAAAAAATCCTCACATATGTTTCAGGAGGAAAAAACAAAACAAATAAAAACATGATGCAAACTCCTACATACATAGTAGTTAAATTAAACAATTCCAAAGAAAAATGACAAATTTTGAAAATGTCCAGAAGAAAGAACTTCAGATAAAAAGGAAAATAAATTCAAATAATATAATATTAATCTATACCCATAAAAATTGCAGAAAGGGGTGGGATATTTTATTTTGAGGAGCAGAGGAACTTATTAAGGTCTAATTCAAGGGAATCAAGATATAATTCCATTCCGGGAGGAATACAAACACTAAATAATCATGAGGGTCATGTATCACAGAATAAATGTCTAGAATAAAGAGAATGGGAAGATAATAATGAAGAAAATATGGGAATGATTTTTTTTTAAATAGAAAGATGTAGGAAGAGAATTTCAAAAAGTAAACAGTTGACAAGGGAGGAAAGAAATGAGGGAATTTTTCTTGAAAATTTAATTGAAAGGGGAAAAAAAGAAAGGAACATTAAAATAACCAGAGAGGAGAAACATATAAATTAAGCAAAATACCAAAGCTGGGAAAGATGAATAAATAAGAAGAGGAAGCGATGGGGCTTGAGAACAAAAGGAAAACAGTCAGTGGGAATAAAGTTATCCTGAGATTAGACTGTTTATAGTGATGAGAAAAAAAAAAAACCTTAATTCTTAATTTAGAAAAAAATAAATATTATAAAAAAAATTGAAGAAAATGTAAATATAATTCAGTTTTAATGTGAAAGAATTAAACAATCTAATAAAACAAAAGAGCAGCAGAGTGGATAGGAAAACAAATCTCACGATCAAGTCAGGGAGCATGAACAAAAGATACAGATTTAGGAGACTTACTATTGAAATCTAAAATATGCAATAAGCCAAAGAAAAATCATAGAAACATATAATAATTAAGTAAAAAAAGATTGAAAAAACAAGAGAAAAATTTTTTTGGGGGGGAGGATGAAATTAAAGCAGTCCTGGGAGGAAAAATTATATTCCTAAACACATACATTGATAAGATAGAAAAAAGAGAGGATTAATGTACATAATATGCATTTTAAAATTAGAAAGCCAACAACTATGCCTAAAATAAGCACAAAGGAGATGTTAGACATTAGCAGAGAAATAGATTGACTGGAATCCAAAAACACTACATATGAATAAAACCAAAAACTGGGTCTTTGATAAAATTAATAAAATTCGTTAGCCTTTAATCAATCTTATTGAAAAGGGCAGAAAATTAAATAAAATAAGTGATTCAAAAAGATGAAAATCACAACAAAACCAGAAGAAAAATTTAAATTATTGGGTGTGTGCACAGTTCTATCCTGATGAGATTGAGCTCATAAAATAAAGGAATGCTTTCAAAATTATAAAATACTTAAATGAATGAAGACCAAATAAGCATTTAAATAACAGAACATCAGTTAAAGAAATAGGGGTTGCAAGGGAACTATGGTGGAGGAGTAAGGGAGGTGAATATCTCCTAGTCATTTGTAGAATGAAAACTATAGTTACAGTAAAATGAATAGTATATTTTGAATCTTTTAAGCAGAATGGATTACAAAATAAGTGTTAAATAAGTCCTTTCTTAGTAAATGTTATAATCAGTGTGTTCTAGCAGAGCTTTAGGATTCTCTTAGATGTCTTGTAGTTCAGATAACTCCACCCAACATTTCTTTCCCTTTCTCTTTTTTCCCTTTCTTTTCTGTCTCCTTTTCTTTTCCCCTAGTTATTCTTTCTTCCTTTCTTTCTTCTTTCCCTCTCATTTTTTCTTCATGTCTTTTTTTATCTTTCTTTCATTTTCTTTCTTTTTCATGACTGGAAATGCCATGGCAACTTCTGAGTTTGATCCCAATTTGATTAGTAGAGAAACATTAATCTGATCTCTTTTTATAATTGATTTATACTGATTCATTGTTTCTCAGGCAGCTTGATAGTTCTGTACTGCAGGGAGTGAAGGGTTCATCATGTTTATGCACACTTAGTGTGAATACCCAATTGATTTTAATCTTATTTTAGCTCAGAACTCCCAAACTCAAGTATTCTATAAGTTTCAGAATTCTCAGCATCAGGATATGCAGAAGACACAACCATGCTTTGCTTCTGTTCCCTATTTTCTCTCCATAAATATAGTCAAAGCCTTTATCCATTTTTATAGAAAAAAATGGAACCTAATACTAAACTATATTATAATATAAAATGTCTATCTTATATATAGTGGTTAGAGTGATATCAATTAAGGCAAATACTGTCCAACCTATAGATAGGTTTTAAGTATAGGTCGAACCACTACAATTTTCATCAAGAATGATGAACATTTTAGAGTAATTTTAATTTATAATTGAAATCAAGTCTAAGATCATACTCAAATGGTTTCTTTCCAGAATGTATATTTTCTTTTTCTATCACTGACAGAATAAATTCATTCTCCATCAGAAGTCATTCAAATGGTTATGTAAGTTAAGAAGTAATCTGAACAAAAAATAAATGCCAATCTCCGTTTGAGAAATTTTAACTAGAGAACTGACTCAAATTTATAAGAAATCAAGCCATTCTCCAATTGATAAATGGTCAAAGGATATGAACAGACAATGTTCAGAGGATGAGATTGAAACTATTACCACTCATATGAAAGAGTGTTCCAAATCATTATTGATCAGAGAAATGCAAATTAAGACAACTCTGAGATACCACTACACACCTGTCAGATTGGCTAAGATGACAGGAAAAAATAATGATGAATGTTGGAGGGGATGCGGGAAAACTGGGACACTAATGCATTGTTGGTGGAGTTGTGAACGAATCCAACCATTCTGGAGAGCAATCTGGAATTATGCCCAAAAAATTATCAAAATGTGCATATCCTTTGATCCAGCAGTGTTTCTATTGGGCTTATATCCCAAAGAAATACTAAAGAAGGGAAAGGGACCTGTATGTGCCAAAATGTTTGTAGCAGCCCTGTTTGTAGTGGCTAGAAACTGGAAAATGAATGGATGCCCATCAATTGGAGAATGGCTGGGTAAATTGTGGTATATGAATGTTATGGAATATTATTGTTCTGTAAGAAATGACCAGCAGGATGAATACAGAGAGGCTTGGAGAGACCTTCATGAACTGATGCTAAGTGAAATGAGCAGAACCAGGAGATCATTATACACTTCGACAACGATATTGTATGAGGACATATTTTGATGGAAGTGGATTTCTTTGACAAAGAGACCTGAGTTTCAATTGATAAATGACGGACAAAAGCAGCTACACCCAAAGAAAGAACACTGGGAAACGAATGTGAACTATCTGCATTTTTGTTTTTCTTCCCGGATTATTTATACCTTCTGAATCCAATTCTCCCTACGCAACAAGAGATCTGTTCGGTTCTGCAAACATATATTGTATCTAGGATATACTGCAACATATCCAACATATAAAGGACTGCTTGCCATCTAGGGGAGGGGGTGGAGGGAGGGAGGGGAAAAAAATCGGAACAGAAATGAGTGTCAATATAATGTAATTATTAAATAAAAAAACTTAAAAAAAAAAAAAAAAAAAAAAAAAAAAAAAAAAAGAGAAATTTTAACTAAGTTACAAGGGTACCTACATGCTACAGGGGATAGAGCACTACTAGCCTTGAAATCAAGAAGACATCCTCGAGATCAAATCAATATTCTAATACTTATTAGCAGTGTGACTTTGGGCAAGTCACTTAATCCTGTTTATTTCTTCATCTGTAAAATGAGCTGGAGGAAGAAACGAAAAATCACTCCAGGACTTTTGTCAAGAAAACTCCAAATGGAATCAGGAAGGGTCAGACATAATTGAAATGACTACAAACAAAACTAATTTGCTAGTTGTTCTAAAAAAGAACGAGGAAATACCATCGTGAATATAAGTAAATTACCCACTAAAGTATAAAATATATTTTTTAAACCTACCCTTTATGAAAATGCTAAAGGACAAAGAAACCCAATATGAAAATGTACCTTTCATATTTTAGAACTAGTTGTTTTGTAGTTGAGATTATAGTGTTTAGAATATCTAGGAATCCTTCCCCAGCTCCAAATTTTACAACATTAACACAACTTGTAAATCAAAAATAGTTGATATATCAGTCATAACTAAGCTAGTAAAAGTAAATGCACAAATTTTGCAAGCATTGATTTATTTCATTATAGCAGATGAAATTGCTGTATTATATTTCATTGTATTATAATCACTTGTGAAGAAAAAATTCAGTATTGAATTCTAGATTTTCAATTGGGCATACTTATAAAGTATTAGCTGTATATTTAATAATAAAATCCCCAACTTATAGCTTAGAAATATACATATTTATGTACATACATGTACATATGTGTTGTTATATGTAGATTTATATAGCATTTCTAGAGATGGCAAATATCAACATTATGAATAAAAGTATGGCTCAATAGAAATTCCTAAATTATCTACAGTCTTAGTTTCTTTTTTTGTTCATCTCTTTATCACTCTGATATTTTAAAAATAGTTTACCCAGCTGAAGAAGAATGTGCTCCTACTTGTGAGTATATTTTGGAGACTGTCAGTGAGGTTACACTTCAATGACTTTCGATTAAATGAGATACTCTCTCTTGCTAATGTAGATGTTTAGTCAAATGTGGATATAAGAAATACAAAACACAGCATTTGAAATAAAACTGTCTCTAGCCAAGTCATTCTGTCACTTTGAAGAATGTCTCAATTTTACTTTGCTGTTGAGTATATCAATATACCATATCACTGTCATTTTCTCAGTGTGACTGGAATATTATAAATAGTTATGGGCAATCCAGTGCTGATAATTTACTTTGCTAAAAGTGACACAAAAACTTTATATCTCAGGCACAATAAGGCAATTTTCTTAATCCAAATAGAAAAATAAATAGAGGCTAAGTAAGATTAGGAAGAGAAAATTCAAATAGAAAAATGACTGTAAAGTTATCTTTCTTATTCACCCTATTTTTTGGAGGGGGCTGAAAAATAATAATTCAAATTGGAAAAATACTCTCATTATTGAGGTTTAAAATGCTAATCATAAATGAAATCAAATTCCATATTTAAAAAAAATCCATCACTCATGATGCACATTGAATAATTTAGGTTGTCTATTTGATTCTAGACACCTGAAAGAAAACAGAAAAAAAAATCAATCCATCATTCTGACATTCTAATTATAGGACAAAAAGGAGTTCTAGATTAGAAATCAGGAGACCAAGGACCTAGTCTTTGTTGGGCTGCAACTAGTAATGTAATTTGGGGCAAGTCCCAGTTTTCTCATCCATAAAATAAGGCAGTTGTTTTGGACAAAATGTAAAGTTCCAAAATGTAAGGAATTTAAGGTTGTACATTCCTACAAAATGTAAGCTCAAAAGTTCTATTTCTGTGGAAAACCCCAGATGATTGAACATGTGTTTCAGTATTTTCACCCCATATTGTTTTAGATTACACAGTCTTAGTGCTCAATTCCTCCTTCGGATTTAAATTTATTCATCAAGGATTGCTGCTTTTCTTCAAACATTGGTGAAATGGGTACTTCATGTTCACTGAAGGTAAGCATAGTTGAAAAGTTTATGACTGATCCCTAATGTATGAAAGTACTTACTGCTTTCATGGAGAAGATGCCAATAAAATAAGCATAGAACACAACTGAGAGTTACTGTGATAAGAGGCAAATCAGCTTAGCATGTCAAGTCTCATGAACAACTATTTCTTATCCTAAACTGATTGTTTGAGAACAACTCTCCAATTGCCTCTTGCTATCCCCAGAGGGACAAAGACAACAGAGCACCAAACTAGAATTTCCTGTTTCTTAGGATGCTCAAATATTCTGGGAAAAAAGAACACTTGTAGTTTGGAGATGGTCCTTGGTCTGGATCATAGCTTCTTAAACTTTTTCTACTTGGAAGCCTTTTTTACCTGAGAAATTTTGACACAGCCCCAGGTATATAGGAATATAAAATAGGTATACAAATCAAGAATTTGTTGATAATCATAATTTTACAATCCCCATATGCAATTACCTGAATACAACCCCTATGTGGGGGTTGCAACTCACAGTTAAAGAAGCTTTGATCTAGACCTCTAAAAAAGGGAAAGATTTCAATGACTGGTTATGTGCAGAAGGTTTATTACATAAATGGAGAGCTTGTGTGAAATTCATGTAAGGGTTATAAAAAGATCAAGAGATAACTTATTGGTCCAATTAGTATGGAACATATATTGCTTGTCTGTGTGGGTGGGTGATAAGTAAGGTTGGAAAGGTATGCAAAAGTCAATTTACAGAAAGCCTTGGATTTCAGGGATTTTTATTCTTTAGGTTTGGAGTTCTTTATTTTGTGTGTGTGTGTGTGTGTGTGTGTGTGTGTGTGTGTGTGTGCGCATGCGTATGTGTCATAGTCCTTTTAAGAAGTTTGGTTAGGCTTATGTACTTCTTTTCAAATTTATATTAAAATGCATAGATTTAGAAAGGAAATTAATGTTAAAATTAAAATTAATTTCCCCTCAACTGAGATTCAAGTATTCCTAAAATGAATACCTGGCCTTCTAAATTTCCCCAACTGGAAGCACCTCTGCTCAAAGTATCGGAATGCCACAGGAGATTTTTAAGCAGTAATGTGACCCAGGCAGTGAATTATAAAATTTTTCATTTCATATTCCCAGTACCTAAGACAGTAGACACTTAATAAGTCCTTTTTGAATTAAGTTTTTGAATCAAAATGAAGATTTCTTCAGCTGCAGTGAGGGAAATGTATTGGAGAGAGGAGAGATCAAAAGGAAACATTTCCTACAAGAAGTGAAACAAATAGGGATTGTATGAAAAGACTATTATGAATACAGAGGGAATTTACTGACCAACTTGGATGGGGGAAAATGTGCAGAAGATGAAAGAAAGTAGACCAACACAGGATGAACATGAGAGCATGACAATCCTATAAATTAGTGCCAGCCATGTTAAAACTCAGAATAAGCTGAGAATGGCAAAGAAACTTAAGAAAAACAAAAATGGTTTTTGTTGGTTTTATTTATAGCTATATTTGGAGGGAGCATGGACACAGTAAGCAAAAAAGTTATGTTATACTCAGAGTCAGAATAATATGAGTTAAATACCCCTTTTGCTATATCCTGTTTGTGTGACTCTGGACAATTATTTAGCCTTTCAGTATACAGAGATCCAATACTATAAATTTCAGAAAAGGTATTTATATGCATTTATAAAGAGAAATTCCTCATAGGTGAAGGGGGTATCTATACTATTGAAATAGCAGGTTTAGACCCCCCCCCCTAAAAAGGAGAGGAAAAAGCAGGATCCAGAAAAGGAGGCCATTGCTTTAGTGTATGAAATGATAATAACTGAAGTAGAGAATTGACAGAGCTCTTCAATTATTATTTTACTTTTGTTATCTCTACTAAGGAGATTGACCTCTGTACAACAAATGAACAAAATAAAACCAATAACAGAGTTCATGCTTAAATTCAGAGTTCAATGTTAGTAAAGACATTCAGGTAGAATGCACATCGCTTGATATAGCAGGATCTAGAAAACCTCTCTCTTTTCATAAAATATCCACCCAGCTTTGTGTTCTCTATTGAGTAAGCAGGTCACTCTGATGGCTTTTAAATTTCTCTTTGTCTCTATAGCTTATTTTTCAGTTGTCTACGCTTACTCATGGAATCTGCTTCTCTTCATGGATGACTCTTTGAAGTGTCTGGGGTGTGTTTCTCTGCTCCCTGGTCTAATTATTAGTTTATGAGCTTCCTTTCAAACCTACATGGTGTAGGAAAAAGAAAAGAGAAATTCTCTCCTTCTCTTAAAAATCTCCCAGCCAGGCAGCTTCAAACATACTAACTGTTCACCTCCAAAATTTATGGAATGCTTAGCTATTTAAAGACCTCGGAGGTAGAGCTAATTTGTTTGCTTATCCGATTCTAGTTGTTCTCTTCTAAAATGAATTAGAGAGGTGTTTACGCCTCACAAATAGATGAAGCAATAAATCTATACAGTCAATTTAACAACTCATTAACACCTTGTGAATATATGAGGGTATGCTATGACTATCTTAACTGAGATTAGGGGGAGGTAATAGATTCCTTAGATATTAGACAGTAATTTGACTTCGATTCCTGGGAAAATTCAGGACAAATAATTAAAGAGATGGTTAGTGATCTTGAAAACAGGGAAGTGGTGATTACAACGTACAGAGTAGCTTCATCAAGAACAAGGCATGGCAAACTAATCTTATTTCTCTTTTTGACAAGGTTATTAAACTGGTAGATGAGAATGATATATAGGTTATGAGATACTAGCTAAGCATTTGATAAAGCATCTCATTCTGTTTTTGGAGAGAAGATGGAGAGATATGGACTGGAAACAAATACAATTAAATGGATTCAGAACTGGTTGGATGGATGAACTAAAGTTGTAGTCTTTAATAGTTTAATATCAACATGGCAAGAACTGTCCAGCAGAGCATGACAGGAATATATGACTTGGATAAAGGCAGAGATGACATTGCCACAAAATTTCTAAATGGCAACACAGTGTAGAGAATTAAAAAAAAAGTCTTGGAATCACAAACATTTGGGTTCAAATTTAATCTCTGAACTGGTTTAGTGAAATTAAAACAGTACTAAAGTAGAAATAAAGACTTAATTCCCTGATCACTAAACACATTAGGATTTCATCCCTCAAATATAGCTTATTATATTATTATTATATCAGTTTGCATCTCATAATTTCCTATTTTTTTGCAGTTATTTGTATATATTCTCAATAGAGCATGTATACAAAACTGCACACACACACACACATATATGTATATATATTTATATGTACACACACACATAAACATATACACACACCCATTCTCTAGCTTAGTGTAATGTTTGGAAGTCAACTGTGAAGTTAAATTGAATCAAATTGTATTGGAAGTGAGAGGTGTTGTTACATTAGGGGAGACAACAAATAGATTAACTTGGCAGAAGTGCAGACCATGTAAGAAATAAATCTATAACCTTTCACTTTGTAAGGAAAGGTACAATTTGAGAGGTACCTCTAAGTTTCAATATGGAAGTTAAAATGAGCCAAGCTTTTTTTACTTTTATAGTCTTTCCTCTCTAAATTGAATCTTGTAAAGTAAATGCTTTTATAGAATTTAATGTTGTTTCTATTACACAATATAGGATTATGTTTTCCCTCATTCTGATTGTACCTTCTATTTGGGGAAAGCAAAATTGAGAACAGATGAGGGCCAGGCTTCATTTATGATCATAAGTGCAGGTTATTTTTCCCCCTAAGTGATGATCCTAGAACATATTCCTCTGACACAACATAGAAGTACATTATTTAATATATTTGATACCTCAAAAGATCACATACATCTTTGCACATAATTTGAGCATCACATTAGAACTTTTTTCAAATCTCTTTGTTGCATCTATAACCACTTCATTTCTTGATGGCATTGTATTGTTTGTTTGTCTTCCTATATACTTTTTGGTAAATGAAGAGGAAAACTGGTTCTGCTAGTCTTAGGTAATTTCACTATATGTACTTGCTTTGTTGCTAAGCAACAACTAGCCTCCCATCCCTAATACACTCTCTCTCTTTTTCCTTTTCCCTTCTCCCTCCTCTGTCTCTGTCTCTGTCTTTGTCTCTCTTACACACACACACACACACACACACACACACACACACACACACACTCTCTTCCCCATTTGTCATCCCTCTATTTCTGGTAAGCACTATATAAATTTATTGCCACTTTTGAATTTAAACATACTGCAGAATTGATTTCTTTACTTTGGATAGCAAGGTTATACATTTTAAAGGAGTTCATAAAATATAAATGACAGTAAAAGTAAGGTTTTTTTCTTTTATATCTTGGCTTTCTTATCAGAAGATTTCTTTCAATTCCTCTATGAACTCTTTGCAAATCGCATTTCTGTGTAATTAGTTTAAATAGCTTTTTAAAACGGATGTCATAAATAAGAATCATAAGTAACTTTTCTCATGTCATGACTTTTAAGCAAAAGTAAGCAGTCAGTTCTTGATTAGGTATACTAATGGGAGAAATGACAATATGGAGAAGCATATATTTAATTCATAGTTAATTCCCAAATTCTGTTATGTTCAAAAACATTTTTCAGTAAGTGAAACAGTTTAATTCTCATTTTGGCCTTGACATTATGAAACAAAACTGATTAATTTAATTCTATCTTCTTTCTTTCTTCTTTCCTCCACTAACAATGTCATTGATGAGAATCTAACTACTGAAACTCTTCCTGATAAAAAGAAGCAATAAAGAAACTGAATCGTGAAATGGACAATAAGATTAAAAAAAAACCTTAGTGTTACTTTATGCATACACACATTTACTATTTCTGTAGTTTAAAAAGTATGGAATTATATTTACCTTTTTATTAAACAGTAATAATTTTATTTTATATAGGAAAATTCATCTTGAATTTGACATTCCTTTCATTCATGTATCAATTTTATTTTGCAAGTCACATAAAAAGCATCTATAGAAAATAATAAGCTTATTTTTAAGCTCCCACACCAATACAATGTATTTTTCACTTTCCTTAAATTGGATCCAATATTTGATATTGACTGGTTTATATTAAAATTGCATTTTCTTGTATATGAATTTTGTTTTTTAATATTTGATGTTCTTTTTTTATAAGCTCAAGTTCAATCTTGAAAGCTAAGTCTAATCTCTGAACTTGATTTCTTCTGCTCTTTTCTATACAGTATGCTATTGAGTCACTGGGCAACTTTAAAAAAAAGATAAAACCATTTCAATCATCTACCAAGAATAGGAAAAGAGAGGAAAAAAAAAATATCCCATGAAACAGAGATTTCAGTTGATGGGACCTTATTTTGTTTAAAATCTTCTCTCAGAGTGATATTTTTCTGTATATTGAAGTGGGAGAACGTGAGAAATATTTCATTTGGACCCCTACTCTGTTCCAATCATTATGAATCAATTTGATAAAATCATATTAAAGGTCTGTACATAAGATTCTAGAACTATGACCTGCAGAATCTAAGTTCACTTGTTTAATCATAGGAAGTTAACTAGAGGCCCTCCCCCCCCCCCCATCCTTCTTTTTCCTTTTCATGATGACCAAGTCCAGTGTGGCAGAGATGTCAACTACATCTTCAGATTAAATACTTGTCCTATAGGTGACTATCTTATGACCATTTAAGTCATATAACTTGTGATAGCTTGTACCATTTGTTCCTGCCCAACCTAAGGAGAAGCCTGTCCACTTTGTGTGGAGATATTCCTTATTTCACCCAACTTGTAATCCTGCTGACATTTCATTTCTTCTATTAGCTTATATATCACATGTCAATTAATAAAATTATTCTGTATTTGCTACAGCTGTTCTTAAATGTCTAGACATCTAGTCCTATAATAAGGAAGGAAAGAAGATCATGAGGAAGATCTGAGGTCCACTTCATTAGAAGGGACCATGGGGTCTTTAATACAGTGCCATTGGCTCAGAGCTCTGCCTCAGTCTCTTATGTTGTAGATGGGATAATTTTAATTCCCAAAGATATATACATACACACATATTTAGATCATATAATATATACATATATAGAGAGATTATTATACACACACACACACACACACACACACACACACACACACACATATATATATATATATATATATATATATATATATATATATATATTAAAATTGTGAACTGATCCAACTATTCTAGTGAGCAATTTGGAACTATAAAACTGCATACCCTTTGATCCAGCAGCATCACTGTTGGATATCCCAAAGAGACAAAAAAAAAGGAAAAAGGACCCATATGTATAAAAATATTTGTAGCAGCCCTTTTATGGTGGTAAGAAATTAGAAATGGAGTGGATACTCATCAATTGGTTAATGGCTGAATAAACTATGGTATATTATTAATATGGTATATTAATAATGAAATATTATTTTCCTATAAGAAACAATCAGCAGAATGATTTTAGAAAGGCCTGGAAAGAGTTAATGAAGTGATGCTGAATGAAGTGAGCAGAAAGAGAAAAATACTGTAGACAGTGATATCAAGATTATATAATGATCAATTATGATAGAATTAGCTCTTCTCAGCAATGCAGTGATCCAAGACAATTCCAATAGACTTCTGATGGAAAATGCAATCAGCATCCAGAGAGAGAGAACTATGGAGATTAAATATGGATCAAAGCATAGTATTTTCACCTTTTGTTGTTGGTTTGTTTTTTATTTTGTTTGCTTTTTTCTATGTTATGATTTTTTCCCTTTTGGTCCGATTTTTCTTGTACAACATGACAAATATGGTTAATATGTTATTGTTCATGTATAACCTCTATTATATTGCTTGCTGCCTTGTTGAGGGGAATGTAAGGGAAGGAGAGAGACAAAGTTCAGAACACAACATTTTACAAAAATGATTGTGGAAAACTATTTTACATGTATTTTTACAATGTGCATTTATGAATTTTTTTGTTCTTGAACTACATAGACCCAAATTACTTGGGGTTAAGTTTCTTCTTTATTGGAGAGAATTCACAGTACTGTACTTTTATGAAACTTGTGCATGAGCTCAGCAATAAGAAGGCATCACCATGAACATAAACTCTATGCACATTTCAAAACCACTATTTAAAAAAAAGTTGGAGAGGGTTATGAGGCAAGTGAGCATGCAGAAAGAGATGAGAACTGATACTCATACCTAGACAATGCTAATTCTAGAAAATCTGACAAGAGATAGTGCATTGTTCAGAAAGGTCAGTGAATTCTCTTTGTTGAGATGTCAACAATTATCTCTATGATGATCTCCATTTGTAATACCTAAAATTCCTCACTCTCAGGAGAGACACTAGAGTAAATTCCCTCTATCCTTTCTCTGAACAAATTGAAATGTCCTTTTCCTACCATGCTGGCAAAAAGAAAAGTTTAATGAATAGTTCACTAGACCTTGCCAGAGATATGATTGTTAACCATTTGGGAATGTGTACTGAGAAAATGTAATACTTGATTGAGTTCTTTATTATCTTGTTAGTCTCTTTTAAATAAATGACTATTCTTTAAACTCTTGTTTAATCTGTTTTTGGTTAATATAAAGGAAAATATTGTGGGAGCTTAAACTTTTTAATTTGAATATGAATGGCCCATCAGTCCCATGAACTTCTATGTATCTTAAAGGACCATATTAAATACCTTAGACCATATATTTTTATACTTTGTTTATTCTTGCTCATTTTCCATTTCCACTCTAAAGATATTTTCATTTAAAAGTTTTTTCTGAGCTGATCTTTTGAAAAATGTATTAAGATGACATTAATCTGCTTCTCTTCTAATCAAAATGTTTCAGTTCTTTAATCTGATATTATTTTTTATTATATGAATTTTGATCCACATATAATTTTCTTTTAATTAAATTTTTCTTATTTCTTTTCCATCATCAGAGAGCATGACACTTTATCATACTTAAGATGAACTTTCTAGAGTATTTAAGAAATGCTTTATAGTGCTACATATTTTAATTGAAGATTTATAATAGAGCTTGATTTAGGAATCATTAAGAGTAGGCAATGATGAAGAAACAGTTACAACTTTAAAAAAAATCCGAACTTGTATTAAAAATATTTTGGATTTATAAAATATTCATTTCTGAATATATTCTTCCTCCAACCATAGTTCTCTTATGAGAAAGATTAAATAAAAAATGTAAACAACAAAAATTAATCAAAACCAATCAACACATTAACCATGTCTGACAGAATATGCAACATCAAATATTTTGTCTTTATAATCACATGGTATTTAATTATGCTTGTTTTCTTTAAAATTATTATTATTGTGGATATTGTTTTCTTCATTCTGTTTATTTCACACTAAAAATGTGTTCACATGATTTCCGATATCACTCTAATTTCCTCATATTTGTTGTTTCTTATAGGACAATAGTATCCCATGATACTGAAGTGTCACAATTAATTGACACTTAAATTGTTTTCATTTTTTTGTACATATGTTCTCTGATTTGAAGCAGAATACTTTTTAATATGAATCAAAAATCTACTTTTCTGTTTTCAAATAACTGTATAATTTTGATAATTATTGATTTGTACTATATTTGAGTGTTTTATACATATAATTACATAGTTATACCTATATGCATGTGTATGTGGGATGTGTGCAATTGGATACATACATGTATGTCTACATATATACAAATTCATTCCTACATTATTTTGAGGTATTCTGGTTTCCTAAATAATTTTATTACTTTTTTAGCTAGCTCTATAGAGTACTTAACATAGTACTAACTTTATAAGTTTTTTATTTATATTTGCATGGGATATATCCCTCCAATTGTTTGTCTTTCTTTATTTCTATAGTGTGTTTATTCTTTTACAATCTTTCTAACAATTTCCATTTTTACTTCTGTTTATCTTTTGCATGGTCATGAAGTCAAATCTTAAAGATATTTTCATTTTCATTTCAAACAGGCAGTCAAAAAAAAAGCATATACCAAATATTTACTATGTTCTTGACACTATTCCAGGCACATTTTATTTACAAATAAAAGGAGAAAAACAGTTCTTGTCCTTAAGAGCTTCCCCTGTACTCGAGAGAGTGTCATGTAAATACTATGTAAATACATGCTGTATGAAGGCTAGGTGGTGAGTAATCTCAGAGGGGAAGGCACTAGCAGGGATAGAATCAAAAGCTCTTAAAGAAGAAACCAGGGAAACTCAGAGAAAGAGCTGAGGAGGCAGAGATCTCTGAGCACAGGGGAACAGCAAGTATAAAGGGACCTGAGAAATAAAATGGCTTATAGAAAGCACAACAAGAAGACCGGTGTAGATGGACAGGGTAAAGAGAAGTAAGATGTACAAAGAAAGAAAATGTGGAAAGTCAGGCCAGGAAGCATTTTATTTGAGCAGTAGCCAGGATGTATGATGTTTGTCTTGGATGGCAGTATAAGGGTAAAAGTGTAAGAAGACTGAAAAGATGGGGGAAACTCAAGATTTTTCACCATCCTGATTGTTCTCTGCTGGACATTTTACAGCTTCTTAGTATCTTTCTTATATTGTGGTCCAAGAACTAAGCCCAATATTCCAGATGTGATGTGAAAAGGAAAGAATAAAATAGTAGAGATGGCTGGGAGAGAGACTTTAGGGAGCAGGTAGTTAATATCTGTACATTGAACTTGGATTTTCAGAGTTCCAGTCTAAAACTTTTTCCATTGATCTGTGCAGGGTCTTTAACCACGTTCCTCTAAATTTTTTTCTTTTTCAGGGAAAAAAATCTTCACTTCATATAATCCTTATTCATACAATTATATATATATATGTATATATATATATATACATATATATATATATATATCTTTTATGGTATCTATCTATCTATCTATATATATATATATTTTTTTTTATGGTATCAGTCACTTTCTTATGTTTGCTATCCAATTTATCTTTCATTCATCAGTTATCCAGCATTTAGCACAGTGCCTACCACATAATATGTACTTAACAAATGCTAATTGATGAATTAATTTATTGATGTGCCTTTAAAAGTGTGGTTCACAGAAAATTTTCTAGATATACCATTTCTCCTTTGATCCAACCACTAAATTTCAATGAATGCAGATTAATACGAATTAGCCTTTGAATTGAATTAGTCTGACTCTCCTGATTTTTTGTCTGATCAGATAAAGATTAATCTTCACAGATTTTTAACTTTAAAAATAAACTTTTTCTTTTTTCAACTTTTTTTCTAGCTTAAAAATGATGGCTCATTGCATAATATTCTTTTTATGAAGGCATCAGCCCTATGGGCATAGCATGAAGTTTCTAGAAATTAGGGGCAGAGAAAGTTTATAGGAGTTTCTCTTCAGAATGCATCGAAAAGCAAAACTGTTGGTAATATAGACCTGAGAGTTGTTTACCCTAATTCTTGACATAAGAATGTAAAATACAGAGGCTATGAGGCTGAGAATAGGCTCAAAGAGACTGCAGATTTATTGAGGTCTTTGTGATCATTTTGTTTTTGTCTTTATCTCTGTATCCCTAGTGCCTAGCACAGTACCTGATTCATGATAAACCTTAATATACACTTGTTATTGAATTAGTAGATAAAAAATACAAATCAGAACCAGCAGTTTATGGAACATGTAATGTTGAAGGCATCAGGAGAATATGAAAGTTACAGGTTAAACAATTCAAGCAAACTAATTAGAACAGCATACTTCATGCTTTTAAGCTCAATAAGGTGAGATGGGCCCTAGCCTTCTATTTTTCCTCTAAATTAATTGTTAGTAGGATCTTCTTTAGGAGAAATAGCCTTCTCTAAATAAAAGCAAATATTTGCTAAAAGTCAATATATTTTAATAAAAATATTAAAAACACGGTATCAAACTAAAATTTACATATTTATGAGTGAATTCAGACTTGTTCAATATGTTCAATCAGGAAGGATTTTGAACATAAGATATAGTTTGAGATATCTTATCAGAAATTTATATGAAGCTCTTTTCTCTAGGAATTTCAACATAGATTTCCAAAACACTAGAAAAGAAACTGTCCCACTGATGAAATTTAAATTTCATTATTTACTTTCATGATAGAAGTAGACATTTTAGGTGTTATGTCTTACTCCATCTGGGCTGCTCCAACTTGTGCTCACGTTTTTGCAGATTGGATCCCCCAGACAATAGCTGCCTCCTTTTAGGTTCTAGAATATCCTATGTATTTGTTTTCTAAAAATTATTGCTTGTCACTTTCTATTCTGAACTTCTGCTTCATAGTCAATCAACAAATCCAGATTAGTTCAAAGAAGTGGTATATATTTTTTTAAAATGGTATGGTATAAACAATAGTTATAAAACAGTTCCCTCCAAAAACATGCAGGTGTGAGTTGCCTTAGTCATATGCATTCCTAATCTGCCTCATTTTCAAAGTATTCTCTTAAGTTTATATCTTCCTGTAGATTCTTTGTGTATCATAATGTAGGAGAGGATAGTGGTAATGAGGACAATTGGGAATGCATATGTCCAAAACAGCTCACCCCTCCAGTACTCCTGAGCCCCCAAATCCTTTCTGCAGTGGTTAGTATAGGAGAATGTCATGTGTATTGCATACAACTGTGGTCCTTGCTACTTGGGAGGCTGAGATTTATAAATCTATTGAGTTTGAAAGTTCTGAACTGCAATGGATTGAATTGATTAGTTGTCTACACAAATTCTGTATTAATATGGTGAGCCCCTAATGATGGGTTGAATAGACACCAGCAAACTACTGTATCCCTGACTGTAATCCAGTATCTACAGGGCTCAGTGAGGAATGTTATCTCCCTCTTATTCCTTTTAATATAGGAACAAACTGATTCTACAGAATTTCTTGTTTTGACAAAATTATTTTGTACAGCAGTACTATTTTTTATTGATATCACAATTACTGTATACATTCAGGAGGTCAAGCTATTTGTGTTAATTTCAAGGGCTATCTCACATAAACCTGACCTATGCTATGATAATCTGTCATCTCGCTGAAGCACACAATTAACCTAATTAACATACCTTGTTTTGGGTCTTTTCTCATAACTGGTTCCACCTCTCTATTGTTAATTGTGACTTCATTAGGAATTTTGCTGCTTGCTAATCATCAAATGGTTTGAACCTACGAATTTATTCTGTTGTATTTTATGATTTGTTGTACCTCGTTACTAAATGGTCTCCTGGTTGCCTAAGGAAGAGCAACTGAATTAGACTGAAAAATAGATGAAAGGTCCTTGCCTATTAGAATGAGATTGGACCTTGAGCAGCTCTTGTACTTCTAGCCAGGGCAAGAAAGGGAGACCCAGTTTAAAAAACAAACAAACATTTTTTAAAAAGAGTAGAAAATTGCAGGAAAGCCTCTGTGCTCTATTGAAATGTTCATGACATCAGACTTGAAACATGTGAGCAAAAGGATGATCAGTCCTGATTGGGTTATAATCTCTCTCTAGAGATAAAGATTATATTCATTTTGAACCTGAGGCATTCCCTTGGCATATGGGAAATATTTACCTTCCTTTGCTTCTTAAACAAAAATTGTTAATTTTATTTATTTTTATATGCTTTTCATTATGGAATTTAAAAAAATTCAGTTGACTAAGACCTGATGGAAGGTACTCAGGTCTCCATTCCCAGGCCATTGAATTGCCCAGGACTGACCAGATTTTGTCAATTCCAGTATCTGATTATTTTGTAGATCTCCCACATTCTCCTTTCCAGAAATTTCTGAGGTTTCTTATGGACTTTTGCTTGTTACATAAAACAACTTATCTTGTAAAACTTAGAGATGACTAACACCTACCACCTACAGCCAATTCATTTTCTCTGATATCTATATATCTCTATCTATCTATCTATCTATCTATCTATCTATACACACATGTGTATGTACGTATATATATATATCCTATCTAAACTCTATTCCCAGCCTCCCTCCTTGGGTTCTTAGTATTTGTTTTGTGTCACTCCAAACTGCAATTGCTTAAAGATCTCCATTTTGTTGTATTAACTGTTTTCATTAAAATTCAGGTTTGTCAGCGCCATTTGGAAAAGATCTAGAAAGGGAGAGAGCTTTAAAACTGCTACATATCTGCCAAAGTAAAATACCATAAAAAGAGAGGAGAAGAAGGAAAGAAGAAGAGAGGGAAAGGGGAAAAGATAAGAAAGGACTATGGATTTATTTTAATAAATACTTATTATATTAAATATCATACATAGATATTTAATAGAGAACTATTCCATGTAATAGATATTATCTTTAAAAACAAAAAAAGAGAAAAAATAAGCATGACTAATGAATATATTGAAATAGTCTGAAAATATGCACAATGCAAGATACTTGTTGACTTCTAAAAAGAAGCAGGATCAAGTATCTTCTCATATCTCTTTTTTAAAGTCATGCTCATATATTTTATTTTTCTGACTAATTTTACAGCATTCACTTTTGTTTTTTTGTGAATTTGGTTATATTTTCCATTTATATTATTATTGTCATTCTGAACATTGTTTTCTTGTCTCTGCTTACTTCATTCTGTATCACTTCAGAATACATTCTGAATTTGTATCAATTCATTGAGATCTTTCCATACTTCTCTGTATTTATTTCATTCACCATTTCTTATACCAAACCATTTAGCCATTCCCTAATTGGTGACTTTGTTTACTTTGTTTCCAAATCTTTGCTGGCACAAAAAGTGCTATTGTAAATATTTTCTTATATACACATACATATTTAATATACATACATATATATGTATGTATAAATTGTCTTCCTATTAATGGGCTCTTTTTAATCTTAGTAAAAGAAGCTTTGCAGCAAACTGTATGGGCATTTTAATCACATTATTTATAAAATTGTCAGTTGCTTTCAAAAATTATTCAAAAATTCACCAACAAGACAGTCTTTCTAAGGCCCGTCTTTTTATTTTCTTTTTCTTTTTAACAATTTCCTAGGGCAGAGACAACAGTATGGTAAAAGGAGAATTCTTTCTGGAATTAGATGACCTAGCTTCAAATCCTACCTCTGAAACATCATACCAAGTAACCTTGAACAAGTCACTAAATCTCCCTGTTCCTCAGTTTCCCCATCTATAAAGTGATTGCACTGGACTAGATTGTTTCTAATGTATTTTCTGGCTCTTTATCTATGATCCCACAATCCTCTAGGCATCAACCCAAGTCAGTAAAACCATAGGTAGTTGAGTGAGGGAAGATTATTGCTTTTTTTTTTTTTTGGCCACTTGAATGATTTGAAAGAAAAGAAAAAGAAATGCTCCCAAAGGCTATAGCTTGGGAAAAATTGTACATCAAGGGGGATTTATTTCTCTGATAGCCCAGCCCATATAAAAGTGGCAGGAATGTGGTAAGGGGAAATAAAATGACTGACAACCCTCCTTAGCTATTTACTAGTGCAGTAACAAATTACATAGAAATAATTCTCCCAAAACATTTGCTCTAGGTTTTTGACCAAGAATACCCATTTAATCTTTTCATTACTACAATAGTAACTATGACTTTTTGCAACACAAGGAGGGCTTAATAACTATAAGTTTCCATAGTTCTAGTCTATGTATTTTCTGGTATGCCCTAATAGCAAAGACATTGGCAACAGATATATTGAAAATTTAATTTCCCTTCCATAGCTTCCATTCTCAATAATTATTTGAATAGCTCTTTTTACACTAATAATTGCCATAGAGGAAAGCTCTTTGGATTTAGTTTTTGGTTGAAATTTAAAAGTAAATTTGGTTAAAAAGGGGATTTCTCTGCTGCTGAAATTTATTATTTCCCCATTTCTTATTCTTATTCTGACATATTCAGACTACTTTAAATTCACGTTGCTTTTTGAGTTCTCTTACACCACTGCTATTTGATTTTTTCCTCTACTAAATTTAGTTTCTCACTTATTATCTGTTCTTTTTTGTGATGGCATCCATTTATTACATAGTTATAAAATTAAAATTAATTTTCTCTGGGTGATGAATGAATTGCTTTAATTATTTAGCTGACAGTGAACTTTATCTCTCTGCTCCTTCCTCCCTTTCTCTTTCTCTCTCTCTTAACACTATGTGAACCTTCTCTTTTATACTTGTTATTTATGTGTATGTATTTTATCTTCTACAATATGTGGGCACTTCTTTTTCCTTCTGATTTCATCTTGATATTCTGAGAACTCTGGATGGGACCCTCCACATAAGAGGAGCTTAAGAAATGTTTCTTAAATTGAGTTGAATGATTTTCTAATATTGATGAATTAAACTTTCATGCTTGAGAGTTGGGCTGTTTTCACTAATTTGTTATTAAAAAAGAAGAAGAATCAGTGGGGCAGAAAGGAAATAGCAATAACACTAAAGAAAACATCAACTTTTTTTTCCCTAGCAGTTGACTATAATTGTACCAATTTTTCTAAACTGGCCTTTGTCCTGTAGATCTGACTGTGTTAATAGGCAGTAGAATAAAAGAGTCAGGTTAGATATCTGAGTCACAGCACAGAAGACCTCTGGGCAGTCTGGTTACCTGGGTGATTTTCTCTGTATGTCTGTTTGTGTTTTTCTGTGATATGTGTTTACCTAGGAAGAATTTTGTACAATGAGCTGCAAAGAAACCTGCTCAAGAACTTAAAAAGCCACATATATCAGTAATCCTCAACCTTTTCAAATTATAAAGACCCCTTTTTAAAATCCCCAAATCTGTAGATCTCTACATGGTAATTCACAATTGTGATACAGAATAACAAAAATCTACATTGAAATCTATGAAAAATTGTAATTTTTTCACAATTGTGTAGAAAATAGCATTATAGATATGTGATATCCTTTTTCAAACAATAGAAAATATTGCTTATATATACACTGAATCATTTCATCTTCATCTGTCTCATCTATTGCTTTCCTCATTTTTCATATTTTCTGAGAACTAAAAATCAAATCAATCCTTTAAGTGCCTCTGGATAGTTTTTCAGTTGGTTTCCCTATTGTTTCACTCACAATCTTTTTGATTTCCAAGACCATAATTCTTTTCCCTAACTCCCCTATTAACATTGTTTCCTTCACTAAAACAGTTAAGCCATTTAAGGGCAGGAACTCACTTTTGTATTTATATTACCAACGGGGTACATGGGGAGTTAGGGAAAAGAATTACTGTCTTAATTAAAATATTTCCCCTGTGGAATGGGCAGATGAGAACAATTAGTTCTAATGACCACGAAGGCAGCTGAAGCAAGTACTATGAAGTTCTTAAAGTTTGATCAGAGAGTTAAGATCATCCACTGGACCCTGGATTAACAGCATTTGTCTTGTATCTTAACATTGGACTTTGATGGAAGAATGAAGCTGACCACTTTGTGCAGCTCTGCCTCACTTAAACTCATTTCATACACGAGGCAAGTTTTCACCCCATGATGTCTTTGGTCCTCTTTGAAAATGAAGAAAAAGCAACAACTTCCAATGTTGACACAGTGCTTGGTCGTAATATGTGATTAACAAATTATTTTCATTTAACTCATAATGAGGTTTCTGGTGCTATTTTATAGTTTCCAGAAATTAGAATTCTGATTGGAAGTTAAGTAAGTTACAGGCTTAGATGTAGTTTTTTTCAAAGTTTGTCTTAGATCTATTATCTTTCCCAAAGAATCCAGAAACAATTTGATCAATATATTCCCCAAAGATGAAGATCCTGTGACACAATCATTAGCAATAGTTGAATCCATGAGTACCTGTTCTAATCTTTTATACAATATGCTCATAGATCACACCAGATCAAAGTCATTGGCTTCGAATAGAATGGAAATTTTCTTTTCTTTTTCTCCATTAGAAAGCTTGTGGAGGTCAACAGGACTAAAAAACAGCTGCAAAGAACTACAGAGTGGGTGATTGCCCAATCAGAGACATTAGTAGCTATGTCCTGAATATATAAAGATTGTATCAGGCTGTCCATAACATCATCTTTTTTCCTACTTATGATCTTGGGTCATTGAGAGAGGACACTGACATTCTTAGACCAGACTGAGTCTGCTAGCCTCTGATGTTATTTTTAAAGACTTTTGAAATAGGGCTGTCAGTGATGATCTATATCTTGGGAAAATGAGCTAGAGGGAGGCCATCAAAGATTGGGCTGAGTTCTTCTGAGAAGAATCTTTAATTGAAGACCTGCCAAGAATTTGGGGCAGAATTTTTAAAGAGTGACTCATCTATATTATATAGAAAATTCAAGGAGAGACATTCATGGTACCTCCATATCTACATGTTCTGTTGACTAAAAACATTTCAGACTGAGAAGACAATGAACTGAGAGGAAAAAAAAAACTGCCCAGATTAGGACTTAAAGCACTTAAAAGTTTCTAAGTTGGAAAATTGATATACTATTAAAAAAATGAGACTGGAAGAAAGAAAAGTGGGATAGGCCAATGTTTCCAATGCTTACATTGGAAGTCTGTATCACCTAGTAAAATGGTATAGACTGAATATAAATAAAAATACAAGAAATGATAGTGACAAGAAGAAAAGGCCCAGGGGAATGATAATTCTATCCTTAGTTATGTTTGAAAGAGTGATTACCTGGGAATAGGGCAAGGGCAATGAAAATGGAAGTAATGCCTCATTAATTCTGGGACCTCCAAAATTATATCACTTTCTCTTAGCATGTGTTTATGTTTCCCTTGATCTGAAAAGAAAGCTGAAGTTCTTGTGAAGGAAAATCTTAGTATGAATCATAATTATAGACCCTGCCCTGTGAAGAATTTTACAAATTTTTATTGTTGATATGTAATACATGTTGTTTTTCATTTATTGATTCATCTGTAAAATTACAGGTACCTCTGTAAACTTAATGACTTAAAGTAGATTGCCTTTGAGGTCCCTTAGAGCTTTAAAATCTATGATTATAAACTAGGTGATTGTGTAATTCTTGTTTCCTTTATAGTATGGATATCACTCTTAAATATCATATTAGCCATTTTTTTAAATTAAGCAAACATCTAAAGAAAGAAAAAAAATACTTCTTTGACATTATAATTTTTCACTATAAGGACCCAATACATAAAAAGTGTATTCCAAAATGAACTACTCAGTTTCTCTTTCCATCCAATCCATATCATTTTCATCCAATTCTTCTATTATCCCTGATCTTCTTTTTCATCATCTACTCTATAGTCTGTGTCTAGTTTATGATTTTAAATACCCATACTAATGGGACAACTAGGTGGTGCAATAAATAGTGCACTGGGCTATCTAAATGTTATCTTTTTACTATAAATTTTTTGAATGTTCCTTCTATCCTGCCCCCACCCACTCAAATACATACATTTTACCATCAATATTGTGACTGACTAAATTTAATGTAATACAACTTTTCATTTCTTAAAAATTTCTATTTTCCAATTGTTTGAATTATTGACATATCTTTATGGGTTTTTTCTTTGCTTATGTGTGTGTGTGTGTGTGTGTGTGTGTGTGACAGAGACTGACAGACAGAGACAGGGAGAGAGGGGAAGAGAGGGGGCGAGGAAGAGAGAGGGCAGGGGAGGGAGAGAGAGAGAGAAGGAGAGAGAGAGAGAGAGAAAGAGAGATCTCTTTTGTTGACCATGTTCTTCTCAGTACTGCAGTATTTTGTTTTGAGTTAAAGCAACATGCTTTCCAATTGGTCCCTAGGTACATAAGAGAACACTTAAAACATACCTGGAGAACGTACTCAGAATTTTCTCCCAGAATTTTTACCTTAATAATCATACAAAATAAACTAAAAGATAAAGGAAAGAAGAAACAAAAACATCAAACTCAGAAACAGGATGCTTTACTTCTTTTAGATGCAATATACTTTCTTTAAAATTCTGAGTAAATAATAATAACCAGCATTTATATTACATTTACTATGTGCCAAGAACAGTGCTAAATACTTTATAATTATTTTATTATTTGATCCTCAAAACAATCCTGGAAGATAGGTACTATTATTATTCTTGTTTTACAGATGAAAAAACTGAGGCAAACAGAAGTTAAATAACTTACCCAGGGTCACAAGATTAATAAGTGTTCTGAGGATGGTTTTAAATTCGGATCTTCTTGACTTCAGGACGAGAACTCTATCCATACATGTGGACCTATGCTCCTTTTTATTGTTCAAGTGTCTTGTATTCTTACAGTTGCTCAATATAAAATTGCTTGTCACTCTTTAGAGAGAAAGATATTAGAACTGAAAGGAGCCTTAAGATTTTTCTAGCCCAAGGCCTTACTTTTTGTAATTGAGGCAAATGAGGCTTAAAGAAAGAAACAACTTGACCAAAATCATTTGATTTGTTGAAAGTAGAACTGAGACTAGCACTCTGGCCTTCTGATTAGAAACCAGGGCTTTCCTAATTTTACCATGTTCTCTTCAAAACAACCAAGCTTCTTTTAAAATAAGTATAAAATTACATCTAATGATACTTTAGTGTTGACTTCTATTTTGGTTGAGAAAAGAATTTTACCTAAGTAGGACTCACACTCCTAAGGACCCCTCTTTAAAAAAATCTGGTTAGGAAAGCCTTTTCTCTGATTGAGTAAACTACTAGCACTTCTGATCTTCATTTTTGTGGTTGGGTTTTGTGTGTGTGTGTGTGTGTGTGTGTGTGTGTGTGTGTGTGTGTGTTTGTGTGTGTGTGTGTATGTCTTTAAAATACTTTCTAAATATCCCATTAATCTTCACAATATCCCTCTTGGTAGGTGGCAAACATTATGGTTCCAAATGGTCAGAATTTTTGTCATTCTAATATTTAATGATCTCAATTATCAATCAATAATAATTATTATCTCAATTATTATCTCGATATTAAGAAGAGTCTTTTGAAAATGTAGTATCCTCCAAATTATAGCATAGGTACACCTCATTAAATACCCCTCCATGAAGCCATTCATTCTGTTTATCCACAACTATTAAAACCATACACAATCCACTACCAATATACTTTGTTATGGAACAAGACATAGAGAATAAATAAAGACATTAAATGAAATTGTGCAGTAAGAAAAGTAGGACAAACATGTATCTCATATTTGTGGCACAATTTTCCATAAATACATTTACCATTATCTGGGAGATTGGATAGAGCAATGACTTTGAATCAATGAGTCAATAAATATTTTAAAAGTACCTACTATGTGCTAAGCATTGTCCTATGAGTTGGAGTGGGAAAGAGTGGAGTTCAAATCCTGATTCAGTCACTGAGTGGCTTATAATCCCTTTGCCTTAAATTTGTAAAATTGGAAAAATAGAAATAGCATCAATTTCCTCAGGGATGTGGTGTGGGTAAAATGCCTATTTGTTAAGGATTATAAAAAGACTAGTTGTGATAAGGATGATCACACATGGAGAGGTCAATCCAATATCAATTTCCTATGAAATAAGGAACAGTCTTTAAGAGGAAAAATTCGGACAATGAGAAGAAAAACTCGTCTGATCATACTGCATCTAGCAAGAACTTGGTGGGACCAATGCTATATATGTACTAATTATGTAAAATTATGAATATACTTCTCCAGAAACTGAGGTGGTATATGGGGAGAGAATGCCCCTCCTTTATTGTGGTAAATAGTTATACGCTTAATTTTGCACTCTGAAATTAATAAATAGTACTTTGTAAAATTCAAATGATATTAAATGATTAAATAGAACTAAGAAGGTCATAGATGATGACAGTTCAAACCAATGGAATTTGAGAAGAGATACAACTCACAAACCTTTAAAAAATAGCCTTTGTATACAGAGAGGAAGATATAGCAAAACTAGTTCTGAGAGAATGAATTGAAAAAGTACTTGCTATACTTCCAGTATTCCTTTTGAATGATATAATCTTATTTTTTTATTCTTTTAACTTCTCAGTTTACCTGCTAGATTATTCAAAGAGGAGCTTTAAGACATTGCTTTAACTATTTGTATTTTAACTAATTGTATTTAACTACAGTTATACATAAAAAATAATAAAATATGAATTAAAAACTGTGGATAAAAACAATTTTTCTCTTCAAAACACATGCATAGTTTTCAACATTCACTCCTGCAAAACTTTGTGTTCCATTTTTTTTTCTCCCTCATTTCTCCCCACCCCTTCCTTTAGATGGCAAGTAATCCAATATATGTTAAACATGTGCATATTTCCACAAATATCATGCTACACAAGAAAAATCCAGATCAAAAGGAAAAAATAAGAAAGAAAACAAAATGTAAGCAAACAACAACAAAAAAGGTACAAATGCTATGTTGTGATCCATATTCAGTTCCTACAGTACTTTCTCTAGGTTCAGATGACTCTCTTTATCATAAGACCATCGAAACTGGCCTGAATCACCTCGCTCTAGAAAAGAGCCACGTTCATCAGAATTCATCATCACATAATCTTGTTTTGCTGCACCCAATGTTCTCTTTATTCTACTTCACTCAGCATCAATACATTTAAGTCTCTTCAGGCCTCTCTGAAATCATCCTGCTGATTGTTTCTAATAGAACAACAATATTTCATGGCATTCATATACCATATAAAAACAATTTAAAAAATGAGAATCTCTCCAACATAATTAGCCTTTTTTCTTTTTAAGACAAGAGTAAAACATACTTTTAGCCACTACAGGTTTTACAGATTTATTTTAATAGACCATGCAAAAAACTCAACCCAAACCAAACCAAACCAAACCAAAACAACAAAAACCAAAAACTAATTCAAAAAACAAACAAGCAAAAAATTCCCCCCAAAACTGAATACCAATCAATACAAATCAGAATTTTGCTTAAAAGAACAATATACACTCATAAATTCATAATATCATATCTTAAATGATCTGATCTACACCATACAGATACATATCTTTAAATGTGTTACTATTACAAGATGATAAAACATTTAAACAACTAAAATATTTGAAAAACTTACTTAGCTAATAAAGACAAACAAAATTTGTAATAGTCTTTACATGCTCTTGCTAAATGAAGGACCACTTCTTATATATAAAACTCTTCTTGAAAATTTAGGTTCATTTGTTCTAAAGAAGATATAAAACCTGGAAGAGATGTCAGATTTTTCTCCCAAGACAATTTTCTCTCTATTCTAACGTTAGAAAGGAAACTGTTCTAACCATGAGAAAATCTTCCTTCTTTGTAGTGATCGGGGGATAACATGGAAAACTATTTTGAAAAGCATTTCTTTGTCAATGTTAATGGTAGACTGTGATTATAACTTTTCCCCCTTAATGATTGTACAATTCCACTATTATTTGGCAGTCCCCAAATGTTCTTTCTTTTAGTTTCTGAGAGCATCAGGTACACATCTTGGGTCCTCAAAATTAACCAAAGTAAATCCAGTAGGGTTTCTTACAACCTTTACACCTCAGTATTTATTGTTCACTTGTTTCAGTCATATCTGACTACTTGTGACCCCTTTCGGGTTTTTATTTTTTGGGATGGGGCAAAGATAGCTGGTTGGTTTGTCATTTCTTTCTCCAGCTCATTTTACAGGTGAAGAACTGAGATACACAGAGTTAAGTGACTTGTCCTGGGTCACACAGCTAGTAAGTGTATGAGGCCAAATTTGAATTCTGGAAAATAGTCTTCCTGACTCCAGGCCTACTATTATGCCAGGTAGTTATCCTATAGGGTGGCCCATAAGATCCAAAAATTTGCTCCAATTTTGTTTTATCATCATTTCCAAAGTTACCTTATTATCCACCAAAAAAAAAAAATCATAATGATTCCCAATGCTGTCCTTAATAGGTAGGGATAAGATTCCTCCTGCTGTTCTGGATTTTTCTAGCTTCTCCTGGCTCTATCTCAGTGTGTTACTATTGTGCTCTCCCTCTGCCATACACAAAATACTACCACACAGCTTGTCCTTGTTTCTTATTCTTAAATAAGACAGAGTATATTGTTTCTTTCTAATGAAACAGATTCTTTATGTTTTTCTGTCCCTGTCTCCTTAGAGTGCAAAAATGATGAAACCTGCTTAGGAAACCACATGCATTCATGGACTATCAGCTCAAACAAATTTTCTAGCATTGATTTTATTTCCTAGAGGAGATATTCGATCCCCAACTGCTTGGTTCAACAGTGAACAGCTCAGAAAGCAGATCAGCCAGTGAAATTACCTCTTATAGCAGGAGTAGTATAAAATGCAATTAACAAAAGTCATAGAAAATAGAATCTTAAGATAAAAAACATAGATTTACTTAACTTGACAAAATAACTTAATTGAATTTGTTACTTAAGTAATAGCAAGTAACAAATTTACCCTAAGAAATGGTACTTTGAACTATAGCATTTTTAGTTATGATTTGTGTTTTGAAATATGCTTTCCTCCCCACTGTGGATTCATAATTTTTTCACAAATTCTATGTCTTTTATCCACCTGAGGCCATTGAGAGATAATGAAAGCATAGATACTTCTCTTTTACCATTTGGGATAGTAGTGGTAATTTCAGAAAGATATTAAATAGAGAAAGTTATCTGATTCCCAAGCTAGTGCTTTATCCATTAAGGTAGTTCCTCACTGCAGTATTATTTCCCCTTAGTAGAAGTTTTTATAGCAAACTTTCAGTCTTTGGAAAGAGCACCTCTTCTCTTCAGTTATATAATTAAGATAGAATGGTCATTCAAGTGATTTGCTATAGCTTCAAAAATGGATCAAAGTCTTCTATGTTCACACTGCCAGACAATTATCTTCCCATCCCTCCACACATATTAAATGACAGGCACAAACTTTTTAATTAACTATGTAGCTATATTACTAGTTTGAGTTTGCATTTTTGATCCAAGTGAAGGAAGAGAGAAATAACAATCTGAACAAATTACTCCTCTTAGGGAAAGGACTTATTCTCAGATTGGACAAGTAATATATTTCTGAAGAAAGGTTTACCATTCCTATATGAACGGTCTCATTGTCTCTGAACTTTGAACACTTTGTTGAATTCATCCTCGGCTTCCAAGAACTTTACAATTTTTTTTCTATGTTTGGTTCTTTTACCCATTAGTCTACATAAGAACACAGCTATATTGACATTTATCATGTAAATAAACACTAATATTTTGTCTTAAAAGATTTAATATGTGACATTTAACATGGATTATTATTTCGTATAAGAAAATGGAGGGAATCCCCATAAAAATGCTTGAGAAGCTCCCAGTCTTTACCTTGCAACCTCCCCCCTCCCTTTCATTTATCTAGGTCTGCATTTATAATCTAAACAAAGCTATTTTTGACACACACACATATATGAGTATATGGCATATGTGCACAATGCATTATGTATATAAAGCCATGTGTATATAAACATGTGTTTATATATATTTACAAATATATAATATATATATATAGCAGTGATAGTTAAATAGAAGGCTAGACTTACAATCAGGAAGTCTGAGGTTCAAATTCTTCCTCAGACACATATTAATAGTGTGACTTTAGGAAAGTCATCAATGAAATGAAAAATCTGGACATACACACAAAAATGATAAATGGCTTATTTTTTTCTTTTGAAGAAGATAAATTTGAGGTGGAACAATGTGAAAATAACTTACGATTCACTTAGCAAGATAAGAACTTTATTTTATTCTTGGTTTCAATAAAACCTGAGATTTGTTGCTGAAAATATTTTTTTTCTTTTTTTTTAAAGGGGGTTAGAGATTTTGTGTATGGAATAGAGAAATCAAGGAGTATTGCTGTCTTATTGCACTGACATTTGTATGTGAATATCAGTCACATTTAATCTTTTCTTCAACTATCAACAAAATGCCTTCTCTCATTATACTCTAATTTTGCAAGATACAGAATCAGCCATACTAAATGACAAAGGTGGCTCAATTTAATGCCTCATTTTTCTCATTTTCCAGAGGTTGAAGATAGATAGATTTTGAAAAATTCACCTCTGCATATGAATCTTTGTGAGTGAAAATTATATTGACTTTAACATTTAATTTGAAAGAATGCTTTGCTAGATTTGAAATTGCTCTACAAAATAACTCTTTTTTTGTGACCAACAATAAATATTTTTAAAGTAGATAGGGATATTAGGATTAAAATATATGAAAATTACAAGGAAATACACTTAAAATCTGCACTTATCATAGGTAGGTGGGTGGGGATGTCAGTGTCTTCATCATATAGAAAAAGCTACTATCATTCTAACATGCAAGCAAGAAATTTTTACATTGGTCTTTATTCAGCACATCTAATCAGCAACTAAATCACCTGTTTCTTTCTCCACTATAATTCTACTTCCTCTCTATTTCTGGTATCATTGACCCAATTCAGGTTTTCATCATCTCTTACCTGATTTACTCTGATCTCTTTCTTTAGTGGATTTATCACTTTCAGTACAAACACCTTTAACTCAGAATTCCAACCAGGACTTGCCTGCCACTGCACTGTGAAAGGATCTGTTACTCTTAATTGGTAGAAAGAATTCTGTTATAATACTGAAGACCAGTGTGAGTGGTGGAGTTGGTTGCAATATTCTTTATGAGAGATTTGTATAAAAAGAGTTTGGAAGTGAAAGATATGTAATGGAAATTCTCATTTTCACTTTGTCTCTTTAGACAATTCTAGAGAGAGGCAGGAGAGTAGGAATACTATTTATTCTCCATTGACAATTTCAGTTTCTTTGCCTTCTTCCATTAATCTGTAAACTCTCCTCCTTTAAGGTTCATGCTATTCGTATTATACCTACAACCCAATTACTATCTTGGTAGTGTGGCCTACATATGCCTAGGTCATTTCCCCTTTTCCTCACCGAGTTTGATAATCAATTTAGAATTTTTCTTTTATCTCCAATTCCTGCTTTCACACTAGGGAACTTAAAAATATATATTGATTCTCCCTCAAATACTCTCTGCTCAGTTCCTCAAAATACTCTGAGCTACACTAAAAGTGCTCTGCCCAAAGTTATTAATCATCACTTAGTTTCCTAATTCTTTTCTTAAAAGCTCATTCCCTTGACCTTTCTGCAATTTTTGATACTGTTCATCACTTTGATGCTTTTTTCCTATCTAGTTTTTTGAGATATCACTCCTACTTATCTGATTACTCCTTTTCTCTCTCCTTTGTTCAACCCTCTTTTAGATCATGTCCTCCAATCACAGGTGTTTCTCAGAATTCTGTCTTGAATCTTCTCATCTTTCTCTTCACTTGGTGATCTCTTCATGTCCCATGGATTTAATTACCATCTCTATGCTGATGATTCCCTTTAAAATTTTTTTAAAATAATATTTTGTTTTTCTAAATGCATGCTAGATAGTTTTCAATCTTTACTTCTGCAAAACCTTGTGTTCCAAATTTTTCTTCCTCTTCACTCCACTCCTCAAGATAGTAAGCAATATAATATAGGTTAAACATGTGCAATTCTTCTAAAATATCTCCATATTCGTCATGCTGCACAAGAAAAAATCATATTAAAAGGGAAAAACACAATAAAAGAAAAAACAAGCCAACAAACAAAAAACAACAAAAAGGTGAAAATAGGCTCTTCTCCACATTCAGTTCCCATAATTCTCTTTCTGGATGCAGATGGAACTTTCCTTCCCAAGTCTATTGTAATTGCCTTGAATCACCTCATTGTTGAAAAGAGCCAAATCCATCACAGCTGATCATCACACAATCCCTGTGTTACTGTTGTCAATGATCCCTTGGTTCTGCTCATTTCAATTAGCATTGGTTCATATGAGTCTTTCCAGGCTCTTCAGAAATCATATGCTGACAGTTCTCAAAGCTACTCATCCTGCCCCAAACACTCTGTTGACCTCCAATCTCACGTCTCCATCTGCCTTTTCAGGTATCCTGAACTGGATGACCAGTAATTATCTTAAATTCACTATGTCCAAATTGGAATTCACAATCCCCCCAACTCCTACCAAACCCACTCCATCTCCTCCTATTACTATAAAGGGCAACACGATCCACCCAGTTGCAGGTTTGCAATCTAAGACTTTTTCTGGGTTCTTCACTATTTCTCATTCATCCAGTCCCTCATATTCAAACTTTTCCCAGACCTGTTGATTTCACCTATATACCCCCTTTTTTCCTCTACTACTGCTTTCACTAACCTGGTACAGTTCCCCATTACCTCAAACCTATCCTGTTACAGTAGGTCTGCCTTTCTTATGTTTCTCCTTAATTCAATCTATCCTCTATTCAGTGATTTTCCTGGTCATATCACATATACATCTGCTCCCAAATCAATAAACTTTAGTGGCTTCCTATTGCCTTCAGGAGCAATTATAAAATGCTTTGTTTGTCATTCAAAGCTCTTCATATTTTAGGGTCCTGTTACCTTTCCAGATTTTTTACATCTTATTTCCTGACATATATTTTTCTATCTAATGAACCTGGCCTACCAACTCTTTACAAATAAGATACTTTATCTCTGAGCTAGTGGTCTCTCCAGTGATCTCTCATGCTTGAACATTTTCCTTCTTCCACATTGACTAGTGACCTCACTAGCTTCCTTTATATTACAACTAAAATCCCACTTTTTACAGAAAGCATTATCCAATCTCTCTTAATTTTAGTTCCTTCCCTCTGTTAAATATTTCTTATTTATCTGTATATATAACTTGCTTCACATATGTTGATTTGCTTGTTGTCTCCTGCCTTAGACTGTAAACTTCTTGAAGAAAGGGACTTTTTGCCTCTTTTTTTTTATCCCTAGTGCTTAGTACAGTCGTAATACAGAGTAGTTGCCAAACAAATGCTTATTGATTGATTAATAGAACAAAAATTAAAATTATCTTTTTTGCTAAACTGAATATTATCAATTCAGTACCTTAATTATATTACCTAGGTCATAAAGTAGGATTTTTTAAAATAAAAAATCTGATAGATTTTAACTAAAGAATATCATATCTCTTCTTTATATTCTCATCACAATTGCCATTTGAATAAGGAAATCATGCTGAATCTTTTGTAATTCTTTTTGGAAATGTTTTCCAAGAAAATATGAGACAAAATTTTTATGCTATATATATTCCTTGCAAGACAATAGTCATATAATATAATATATTGCTTTGAATTTTTTGTTTTGTTACTTGGCTCTATAATGGGATAGTTATACTTATTCTCTGGGTTTAGCCTTAAAACTCTCTTTGAACAGGAGCTAACAGGGCCACCTGTGATGAGAATGTGACTAAACAAAAATTGTTCATTTTCTTGGTGGGAAGGCAAAGTGTGAACATTTTTCAGCAGTTAATGTCCTTTTTCCTTTTGTTCTCCTGCTCTGCCTTTACTTATATTACCTAAGGCAAGAGCAAACACTGGAGAAAAACAATAGAATCATAATATTTTAAAACTAGAAGAAAACTTAGGGAAAAAATCAAGTTTTATTCCTTCATTACATAAAAGAAAGCTAGATCTTGTATTTTAAGTGGTTTGTTCAAAATGACAAGAATACCTACTTGCCTGGACCAGCACTAGAACTGAGGTTAAAGCAGGAATTATGATTCATCAACCTTCATGTTGAATGAAGAGCTCCTTATTTTCACTGTGCTCTCCATGTCTTCTCCAAAATATTTTTTCTAAATCTGCCATTATTCAAATAAACATTATTGCCAAACTGTCCTTGATGCTAAATATTATAGATTTTCAGAAAGAATCATAACTGGAAATAAAACAAAACAGCCCACCCAGTGCCTTAGTTATTATTCCCTTGTTTGTTCATAGACTCATTTGGTTATTCTGATATTCTGACAGGTACTTTTGGGAGCTTAGCTAGAGCTATTTCTAAGAATTCTGACACAAATGGAAAGTTCAGTTGAGTGAAATATCCAGATAGGACTTTATGGTAATGACTCAATGATAAACTGGCTCTTTGTTTTCTGAAAACCAACTTTAGGAAGTTAATAGATTCATAACTAAGGAAAATTGCCTAGCAAGTTGTTGATAATCATCAGAATCAGTGAAAAAACTAATCTGATCACAAATCTTTGTACTCTTTAAGTAAATATTTCTTCTGAGAAGCCCATCATCATTTTTTATTATTCACTGATAGAGATATATTTCCATATCCTGGTGCCTTATTGATAAACAAAATTTCCAATAAATTAAAATAGTAAAAAGGCAGGAAATACATACCATAGGAATTTCTGATCAATTCTAAACCTGAACACAACCATGCTTCTTCCCTAAATGAAATATTTTATGATGATTTGTTCAAGTGATCTAATAGAGAATAGAATAGAGAACGCTTTTCACAATGAATCATTAGCAATAATCACTTTTCCATCAAATTCAATTTTTTTTTCTCTTGGTAATATTGAAGCTTTTTTTTTTTTTTACTTCACATTAACTTCAAGCATTGTAAGAAGGACCTGTCTGAAAAAAGTACCTATATGTCTGTACACTACTTTATCTTTCATTCATTTTTGAATACATGGAATATTTTCCAGGCATTTACTACCTAGATGGCCTTGTTTCTTTTTATAATTTTTTAGAGTGGAGTCAAAAAATGTAAATATAATAATAAGAACAAAATAAAAAGGATAAGATAGCCTATGATAGCTACTTCATGAGTACATGACTTTGGGGTTAGAATCACAAAATGTGGCAATGAGAGAATTCAAGCACAAAAGTCCTAGGTCTAAGTATAATACTGTAACTAGCTGTATAATATCAAAATAGTCAGGTCACCACTCTATTTCTTAGTTTTTCTCTCTCAAATCAATGAATAGGGAATTGAGCAATAGAGTGGCTTGATCAAATTGAGGACTGTGATTGTATTTTCTGATAGCACCTCCAGGAAGATAGATTTCACCGCTATGTAATGAAATGGTTGGGTACCGTTATTGTGGAACAAATTATGTGGAAAGAGCCACATCTTTGTAATGAATTTTAAAAAAGAAATGTTTCTCTTTTTTATTTTCCTCTTTTCCTTTTCTTCCAAAAAGATCCTGAAAAGAGAGAAGAGCTAAGTTCAGAGCTGAATCAGATGGATGTCCCCCATCCATCACTGGCTTTCTTGAGGCAAAAGCACATGAATGCTATATGACAAGCAATACCAGTTTCTTAGCTTATGTTGTGGATAATATTCTTATCCCATCTTGTATGCAGCCATGGAGAAGGTAACCACTTGATCTGAATGGTATGATATACTGAAACATAGAAGTCTTCTACTGAGACAAAGAAAGCTCCACAATCCTATAATCTAGTCTTTTAACAAAATACAGAGATTTCCTGAACAGGATCCTCCTCCTGAAATGACTTTTGATTAACTTTGCTTTGAAAAATTCAGGAATCTGGCATTCTTTCAAAAAAGAGAGATTTTCTGTGTAGTAAACCTCTTGGCAAAATTAAAGTATCACACATGGCTTGGATCTGAGACAAGTAGGAAATAAAAGACTAAAATTATGATATTGGGAAAGAAAGGACATAGTTTTACTCAACATTATGCAAAAGGAGTTAATTGTTTACCAAGTTGGTTTAAAGTAAGTTTCCCCTCTAGAGGACTCCATTAAGTACTATAAAATTAGATACTTACATGGATTTCTGTCTACTGAAAATGAGACTAAGTGATTTCAGTGTCACCAGTATAAGAATCTCAATTTAATTTCCCTTCCAAGACAAACTTAAATCAAAGGATGGTACAATGAATCTGTGCGATTGAACATCTGGTGGTAAGTGAGGCTCATCAAAGTTTTGGAGGTCTGACCTGATAACAATCACAAATTTGTTTCCTTTCCAAGAAAAGTCCAGACAATCAAATGATGCAGTGAGTGAGAGGGTGAACTTCCAGGAGAAGTGACACGAAAGAGAGTTTTGTATTGATTGTTTTTAGGTCATTGTGTGTTCTTAAGTATTTTCTACATTATCTATGAGATCCTTTTAATTTGTCTTTTGGACATTTTTTGTGAAGTGAAATAATATCTCTCTGCTGCATGATATATATTCTTATAACCTCAAAAGTTTATTCACAGTTTCCAGATCTTTAGACCTACTTCTTCAGAGGCTCAGACTTTGAATTTATTTTGATAAAACCTCTAAATAAAGTGCGAGTGGGATACAGTGAATTAAAAAGAATGACTTTCTTTGAGAAGTCCCCAAAATAAGACGAGATATCTATAACCTCAGAATGTTGTGCTTGGACCATAACTAAGTTGTTCCTAAGGTCTATCCATAAATAGCAAGGACATTCTTTATCATTTGTAAACTTGGTTAGACTTTTTTGAAGAGAGAAAGAGAGTGAGAGTGAAGGAGAAAAAATGCAAGAGGGTGAGTTATACATTTTTCTTGGAAAGCACTTTACTTTCAACCACCCTCTGAAGTATAGAATACAGGTAACATTACCTCCATTTATCAACAACAGTTTTCTGTGAAGTGAAGGAGAATGTGATAAATGGTCCATACCATCTCTGTTGCTAAGGTTTCTCTCTAACATTAAAAACTCATTTAATCTCCCTCATTTTCCCTATTTTCTTTTATTATTTTGAGGCATCTTGATGTGATATGGGTCCCCAAATCAAGTACAAAATAGGGTTTCAGAAAGTTGGCTTGGGAGAAGAACTTAAAAGCCAGCATATTTTGGGGGACACTTTTGGAGTTGGCAGTAGGCTAGTTTGCAGAAAATATGGCTTGTTGAGTAGCAAATGTTTTGTACCACCCATATGGGACTTCCCACAAAACCTTTCCTTATTATTCTATTTTTTATCTGTCTTCCTTTACAGAACTGCTATTATATTCAAGGTCATTTACTTTAGTCCTTCACTGCCTATCATATGTTAGTTTTGTTTCTCCAGAATTTAAATTCTTTGAGAGAAGGAATCATGTTTTATATTTCTTGAATAGTGACCATAATCTGTATTGGTATGATGAAACAGCTAAGTATCATGTATTTGTAATAACTGTGAGAGTATTGACTCATTTTGTGTTTTTGTTTTTATGTACCAACACATATCATAGTCCCAGACACAGGTAAACCCTTAAAAAAGACTTGCTTGATTGATTGATTTAGATTTAAATTGCTTTAGTTACTTCATCTTGGCTCAAAAGGAAAATAATTATGGTTAGAGAGAGAAGATTTCTCTGAAAAGTAAACATTTAAAGCATTTATATATCTTTGCAAATAAACTAATCTTTTTTCATTAAAATAATTATGGTCATCATATGTAGTTATGTTCCCAGTCCTGTAGATTTCTCTGTTTATTAGTTCATACAAGTCTTCCCATATTTTTCTGAATTCTCATATTTATCACTTCTTAATGAACAATAATGTTCCATTTCATTTATATATCAAAATTTTCAACCTTTCCCTGATGTTTTAAAAATCATCTCAATTTCTTTACTATAAAATAGAAATAATATAATGTCATGGTACTTACAAGGCTATTGTCAGCATCCAGTGAAACAATATGAGTAATAGTAGAGTGCTTTGCCCCTCCTGGATCACTGCCTTGATTGACTACAATAAACCCATTTGACTGTATGGATCACCACAAAATGTGGCAATTCCTTAAAGAGATGGAGTACTAGATCATCTTGCCTCATAAGGAACTGGTATGCTGCCTTAGAAATAATTATCAGAACTGCACATGGAACAACTGACTGGTTTAGGATTAGAAAAAGAGTATGACAAATCTACATATTATCACCTTCTAAAATTTAACTTATAAACATAGTATATCATGAGAAAAGCTAAGTTGGACAAATCAAAGCTGGAATTAAGGTTGCTCAGAGGAAAAAAAAAACAAATGTCTCAGATATGCAGATAATGCTACTTTAATAACAGAAAGTGAAGATGAATTAAGAATCTTCCTTTTAAGAGTAAAAAAGGAGAGTACAAAAGCTGGCTTGAAACTTAACACCAAAAAACCCAAGATAACAGTAATTGATCCCAAACCCATTAGTAAACAGTGGGAGAAGTGGAAGCAATATTAGATTTTATATTTTGGAGCTCAAAGATCACTGCAGACAGCCAATTGTAGCCACAAAATTAAAAGATGCTTTCTCTTTATAAAGAAAGCTATGGGAAATCTGGACAGAAACCTAAAAAGCAAAGCTATCACCTTGCCAACAAAAGTCCACATTTTCAAAGCTATGCTTTTTCCAGTAACAATGTATGGCTGAGGGTGTTGGGCCATAAAGCAAGCTGATGCAGCAGAATTCATAGTTTTGAATTGTGCTGGAAAAGACTTTTGAGAGAAATTGAAGGATGTATTAGAAAAGACAATATTTGAACTTCCCAGTGACTCTTCCAAAGCTTTCCAGAATTGGGGATGAACAAATGCACCAAATATGCCCCAGTTTTTGCTGAGGATGGAATTATTTAACTGAGGTAATTTAATTGAGCCTGATCCTTAGTTTGACTGGCCATGTTCTTTGGCATGACCACTATTCAGTAGTTGAGTACTTTAGGTATTATGAGACCTCTGCATCTGCTATGAGTGTCTCAGTACTAAAAGGTTCTGGTGTTTGGGATTTGGCCAAGCAACTCCCTTAGTGGTCACTGAACAGGAGAACTAATGACTCACTGGGCCTTTAATAAATATGTCTGCTATTCTCTCTTCCTTTGACCCTCTAAGTAGTATTAGGTAATTGTGGTATCTCTTGTGAGCAGTTTTAGGGTGAGGCAGGTGGAATGATCCACGTGCAAGATAAGGAGCTTAATTCTCTCCTTTTAGGCCAGGCTATTCCAGGACTGAACACAATCCATACCTATGGGGTCTCTATTACAACGGGACTTGTGTTGTATGTAGTGCCCAAGTCTCTGGGCTCAGCAGGGGTAGTTAACTGTTTGCCATATAAATTTAGCATATGTGTATATGTGTGTGTATATATGTATATAGTTACATTTATCTAGTGTTGGTGAGCTTTTTCTTCTCAAAACGCAGCCAGGTGATAAAAGTTCAGATCTTTTATTATCTCCAATATAGCCCGGTTAGCTTAGAGGCCTATCTCTCTGCTTGGTTCCAAGAGCTCTCTCTGAATGTCGCCAAATCCAAAGGTCTGGTCCTTCAGCCTCTGCCTCTGCTTTCTTCTGCCTCCAGCCAGCTCCACTCTTCATGTCATTCCGGTGAAATCTCGACTTGTAGCTTCTTCACTCTGAAGAATTTCCTCGACTGGCCCATTGAAGCTCTATTTATGCTCAAGAGAGGGATTGTGGGTTTTCTCCCATAGTGCTCTCTGGCCCAAAAAGCTTCAAGGGAGGTATGAACTCATTGAACTCCAATGAGTAAAGGTGTGAACACAAGCCTTGTATTAATTAGTTCTACTTAGTACCTTGTTTCAGGTTCTACCCAAAACATCTTCTTGTAAGATTAGATCAACTCTAATTAGTTAGCAGTTAGTAAGGATTCCAACAATCTAGGAATACATTTAGTATGTATATATACATATATACACATAAACACACAAATACACATTCATGTATATACATGCATAATTATTCCTTTACTATAGATATCTGTTTTATATAAATAAATTTGTGTCAAATTTTCCTGTTAATATACTCTCTTAATCAAACACACACACACAATTAGAAGTAGAGAAACAGAATGACATTCTGGATAAAGAACAGAGTATGAATCCAGGAAACTTACTTCTGAAATGTATTAGATGTGTAACTATGCTCAAATCATATAACATCTCAATATGGTATAGGATTTTCTAAGACTATAAATATATATAAGGAAACTATATATATATATATATATATATATGAGAAAAGTATGTATATATGTATATAAATCACATACATATACACATATACATGTGTGTACATAGACATTATAAAGATATAAACATATTGTTGTATATATAAACATATACATATAGAATATGATATGAAATTTATACCAACATCATATTTAACCAATTCCCAATGCAAATTTATTTGTCTCCTTTTGCATTTTTTGCCTAATGTATTTTTGCAACACCAATTAATGACTTTAGGTAGGGTTTGCTTATATCCCCATTAAGAAGAAATTCCAAAGATACATCCCTTCCTTAAGAAAGGTCTTCCCACTTGCTTTTAAAAATTCAATCCTCTATTAAATCTCCTGTTGCAATTAATCAACCATGATTCTAATCTCTGCAAATCATTTTGTATATTTATCTTTCTTTGACATTCTTAACAGCTCAAAACTTAGTATCAGCTATGAATTTCATTACTGGGGTTTTACTCCTTATTCGAAATCATTAATATTGATGCTAAATAAATGATAGTGTTATCCAGGCTAAATAATATTATTCTAAACTGCTTGGCAAACACAGTACTGATCATTTTTCTTATTTTCCTAAAAAATGAAGAGGAAATGAAACGTGCTTGTACTAGCTACAATAATGCTTCAATTCACTGCTTTCCTCCTAAACTTTGGCACATTTGTTAAAATTGACCCTATTATATTAAGTTTATTTTTACTCATGAAGTGAGGAGAAAAATAACCTGAAAAGTCAGGACAATGGCAATTTAAGTCAAATACAACAATACACAAGGGAAAGGCAATGTGATTCCTATAGGGGAAAAAAAGATTTGTGTCTGAATAATATATTAGCCCAGGTCAGGGATGGAGACTATCCTACCCATGGGCTCTATAAAGTCTGCAAAATCTGGCCCTGTTGAGGCAATTGCAGGTCAGTTATCTTATAGGGGTGAGTTAATTAAATGTTTGATCAAATAGAGCAGGCTAATTTTAACGTTGATATTTTATATGACCTAAAAATGCTATAAATATCCAAATGGCCCTTGGCAGAAAAAAAAGGTTCCTTATTTCTGTTCCTATTTCTGGTTCAGTGGATAGAATGCTGGACTTGGATTTGGGAAGAACTGAGTTCATATCTGAACTTACTTACTAGCTCTGTGACCCTGGCAAGTGATTTAACTACTCTCTGCCTCAGTGTCTATAAAAGGAGGATAAAGATAGTGGCTTCCTCCCTGCTCATTGTAAGGATAAATGCCACAACATTCATAAAGATCTTTGTGTACTTAAAACATTATAGAAAGACTATTTTTATAGATAGCTAGATGGTACAATGGATAGAATGCCAGTCCTGGAGTTTTAGGAAGCTTCATCATCATGAGTTCAAACCTGGCCTCAAATATTTATCATCTGTATGACCTTGAGCAAATCACTTAAAACTGTTTGCTCAGTTTTCTCATCTGAAAAGTGAGTTGGAGAAGGGAGTGACAAAATTTTCTTTGCCAAGAAAACTCCAAATGGTCACAAAGAACCTATATGATTGAACAAAACAATTATTACTTTGAAGAACAGATTCCAGAGCAATCTAGTAGATATAATTTATTTAGACTTTCAAAAAAACCTTTGACAAGCTTTTGCAATAAAGCTTATTTTAAAAATGATTTAATAGTATTTTTTTTTTTACTTCTGCCTCTATATTTTTTAAATCTTTTCAGCCCCTCATAGCCCTCTTACTTTGGGTTCAATTCTGTCTCAGAGATTTAAATGAATTCTATTCTTGGGTTCTGAGATTTAAAAAAAAAAAGGATATCCTAAATTAGTTGCAGTGACATTCAGCATTGTTAATTGTCTTGTGGCTCCTGTCTTATACCTCAAGTAGCTGATTTTCTGCACCAGTTGCTGTGAATATGTTGCCTTTCTCAGAGATTTCTCTTCTTCCAAGTTTCGGCTGCCAGATCCCCTTGACTACAAATCTGACTCTTTTATGATGGCTCATTTGGCTCATTCCTAACTTATTTCTACAAACATTACTTCTTAACCCACAATCATTCAATGTAATTGAAATTACTTAATATAGCCAACAAGTGATCTTTCTTAATCTTGAATTCCTAACACTATAGCCAATATTTCAGGGTATTTGTTTTAGAGAAAAGCCTTAACACCATTAAGTATTTTCCCTTACAGTGCCTATTTACATACCATCTATGAGCCTCAATTTTACATAAGGGAATTATGTAATTAAGACTATCTCTTTCAAACTCTTTCATCACAAGGGCCAATTATATGTAACTGCTCATGAAAGTTGAATTTATTCTAAATTATTATTCATACTAAAGAAAAAAAAAGGTTATTCTCTTGGCTCCTGAAGACTAATCAAAATTAGTCAAGTGGAGGGAAAACTAGGAGAACAGCCATAAGGACATGAATGCTGCCATATCCATTATCTTAAGAACCAAACTTTCTTTTTTTCCTAATTTTAGAAATTTTTTTAAAAAATATTTTTTGAATGGCTTTTATTTTCAAAATATGTATAGGTGATTTTTGACATTCAGCCTTGTAAAACTTGGTGTTCCAAACTTTTTTTTTGCTTCCTTTCCCCTAATCCTAGACAGCAAGTAATTCAATATATCTTAAACATGTGAAATTATTCTATACATAATTTCCATAACTATCATGCTCACAAGAAAAATCAGATCAAAAAGGCAAAAAAAAATTAGAAAGAAAACAAAAAGCAAGCAAACAACACTAAAAAGAGTCTAATAATTCTCAGATTGTCTTTCCTGGATCTATTTTCCAGGTTAGTTGTTTTTCCTATGAGATATTTTATATTTTGTTCTATTTTTAATTTTTTTTGGTTTGTTTTTACTGATTCTTGATGTTTCATTGAGTTGTTCACTTCTATTTGTTCCTAAGTAGGAAAGAAAACAAAATGCAAGCAAACAACAACAAAAAGAGTGAAAATACTATGTTGTGATCCACCCTCAGTCCTCTCTCTCTGAATGCAGAGGGCTCTCTTCAGGCCTGGATCATGTCACCATTGAAGAGAATTATGTCCATCAGAATTGATCATCATATAGTCTTGTTGTTGCCATGTATAATCTCTGGGTTCTGCTCATTTCACTCAGCATCAGTTCATGCAAGTCTTTCTAGGACTCTCTGAAATCATTCTGCTGATTGTTTTTTATATAACAGTAATATTTCATAACACTCATATACCATAATTTATTCAGCCATTCTCCCAATTGATGGGCATCCAATTAGTTTCCAGTTTTTTGTCACTACAAAATGGGCTGCCACAAACATTTCTGCACATGTGGATCCCTTTTCTTCCTTTATTTATTTTTTGTGCTACAACCTTGCTAAAGTTGTGAATTCTTCTAGTAGTTTTTTAGTTGATCTATAAGAAATCTATCTGGTCCTGGAGATTTTTTCTTAGGGAGTTGATTTATAGTTTGTTCTATTTCTTTTTTCTAAAATGGGACTATTTAAGTAATTTATTTCTTCTTTTGTTAATCCAGGCAATTTATATTTTTGTAAATATTCATCCATTTTACTTAGATTATCAAATTTATTGACATATAGTTGGGCAAAAGAACTTCTAATTATTGCTCTAATTTCCTCTTCTTTGAAGGAACGTTCTTTTTCATTTTTAATACTAATAATTTAATTTTCTTTTTTTCCTTTTTCTAATCAAATTAACTAAAGGTTTATCTATTTTATTGTTTTTTTCATAAAACCAACCCTTATTTTTGTTTATTAATTCAATAGTTTTCTTACTTTCAATTTTATTAATCTCTCCTTTCATTTTAAGAATTTCAAATTTGTTATTTAATTGGGGGTTTTCCAATTTGGTCTTTTTCTAGGTTTTTTAATTGTATGCCAAATTTGTTGATCTTTTCCTTCTCTATTTTATGCAAGTAAGTAAACTTACTCTAACTGCTTTGGGTGCATCCTATAAATTTTGGTATTTTGTCTTGAAGTACGGAGGCAAGAGAAAAACAGGGCAGTCAAAATAATGAAATTTTAAGAGCGTTTATTAGCTAGCTAGCAACTGAAGACCAATACCAACACGGGAGGGATCAGTAATGAATGGCCTCAGGGCCATATATTTATAGAAAGAAGAGAGAGACATCAAAATGTTTCTTGATACATTTGTCATAATAAAGGAATTTCTATTCTAAACAGGAGGCAAAAAAAAAAAGTTATCACTCTAAGGGGGTCATTCTCAGGCAGCAGCAAGTAGCATTTCTTTAAGTTTATCAGATTGTCAAGGTCTCAAGACTCTCAGGACAGTACATCTGGGTTGTTAAAAATACCATCTGCATTAGGGAGTGAAGAACTAGTAATAAACTTTTAACTACAAAGATTCAAGATTATGTTTCTCACAGTCCCATTTGGGGTGCTTTTCCACTTCAGTCTCATTATTGTCATTCTCTTGAATGAAATTACCCTGTGTGTCTATGATTTGTTTTTTCACCCACTCATTCTTTAGAATTAGATTACTTAGTTTACAATTAATTTTTGGTCTATTTTCCCCTGCCCTTTTATTTTTTAATTGCTCATGATCTGAAAAAAATTCATTTAACAATGCATTATTATTTCTGTCTTTCTGCATTTGATTTTGAGGTTTTTATTCACTAATATCTGGTCAATTTTTTATAGGTCCCTTGCACTGCCAAGAAAAATGTATATTCCTTTCTGTCTCCATTCAATTTTCTCCAAAGGTCTATCATATCTAACTTTTCTAGAATTCTGTTTACTCCTTAACTTCTTTCTTAATTATTTTGTGGTTCAATTTATCTAGTTCTGAGAGAGCAAGATTGAGATCCCCCATGAGTATAGTTTTGCTATTTCTTCTTGCAGCTCTCTTAACTTCTCTTGTAAGAATTTGGATGCCATACCATTTGGTGCATAGATGTTTAGTATTGATATTACTTCATTATTTATGGTACCCTTTAGCAAGATATAGTTTCTCTTCTTATCTTTTCTAATTAAATCTATTTTTTCTTTTTTTTTTAATTTTTTATTTAATAATTACATTATATTGACACTCGTTTCTGTTCCGATTTTTTTCCCCCTCCCTCCCTCCACCCCCTCCCCTAGATGGCAAGCAGTCCTTTATATGTTGGATATGTTGCAGTATATCCTAGATACAATATATGTTTGCAGAACCGAACAGTTCTCTTGTAGCGTAGGGAGAATTGGATTCAGAAGGTATAAATAATCCGGGAAGAAAAACAAAAATGCAGATAGTTTACATTCGTTTCCCAGTGTTCTTTCTTTGGGTGTAGCTGCTTTTGTCCGTCATTTATCAATTGAAACTCAGGTCTCTTTGTCAAAGAAATCCACTTCCATCAAAATATGTCCTCATACAATATCGTTGTCGAAGTGTATAATGATCTCCTGGTTCTGCTCATTTCACTTAGCATCAGTTCATGTAAGTCTCGCCAGTCCTCTCTGTATTCATCCTGCTGGTCATTTCTTACAGAACAATAATATTCCATAACATTCATATACCACAATTTACCCAGCCATTCTCCAATTGATGGGCATCCATTCATTTTCCAGTTTCTAGCCACTACAAACAGGGCTGCTACAAACATTTTGGCACATACAGGTCCCTTTCCCTTCTTTAGTATTTCTTTGGGATATAAGCCCAATAGAAACACTGCTGGATCAAAGGGTATGCACAATTTGATAATTTTTTGGGCATAATTCCAGATTGCTCTCCAGAATGGTTGGATTCGTTCACAACTCCACCAACAATGCATTAGTGTCCCAGTTTTCCCGCATCCCCTCCAACATTCATCATTATTTTTTCCTGTCATCTTAGCCAATCTGACAGGTGTGTAGTGGTATCTCAGAGTTGTCTTAATTTGCATTTCTCTGATCAATAATGATTTGGAACACTCTTTCATATGAGTGGTAATAGTTTCAATCTCATCCTCTGAAAATTGTCTGTTCATATCCTTTGACCATTTATCAATTGGAGAATGGCTTGATTTCTTATAAATTTGAGTCAGTTCTCTATATATTTTGGAAATGAGGCCTTTATCAGAACCTTAACTGTGAAAATGTTTTCCCAGTTTGTTGCTTCCCTTCTAATCTTGTTTGCATTAGTTTTATTTGTACAAAAGCTTTTTAATTTGATGTAATCGAAATTTTCTATTCTGTGATCAGTAATGGTCTCTAGTTCATCTTTGGTCACAAATTTCTTTCTCCTCCACAAGTCTGAGAGATAAACTATTCTATGTTCCTCTAATTTATTTATAGTCTCGTTCTTTATGCCTAGGTCATAGACCCATTTTGATCTTATCTTGGTATATGGTGTTAAGTGTGGGTCCATGCCTAATTTCTGCCATACTAATTTCCAATTATCCCAGCAGTTTTTATCAAATAATGAATTCTTTTCCCAGAAGTTAGGGGCTTTGGGTTTGTCAAACACTAGATTGCTATAATTGACTATTCTGTCTTGTGAGCCTAGCCTTTTCCACTGATCCACTAATCTATTTCTTAGCCAATACCAAATGGTTTTGGTGACTGCTGCTTTATAATATAATTTTAGATCAGGTACAGCTAGGCCACCTTCATTTGATTTTTTTTTCATTAATTCCCTTGAGATTCTCGACTTTTTATTGTTCCATATGAATTTTGTTGTTATTTTTTCTAGATCAATAAAATATTTTCTTGGAAGTCTGATTGGTATAGCACTAAATAAATAGATTAGTTTAGGGAGTATTGTCATCTTTATTATGTTCGCTCGGCCGATCCAAGAGCACTTAATATTTTTCCAATTATTTAAGTCTGACTTTATTTGTGTGGAGACTTTTTTATAATTTTGCTCATATAATTCCTGACTTTCCTTTGGTAGATAGATTCCCAAATATTTTATGGTATCAACAGTTATTCTGAATGGAATTTCTCTTTGTATCTCTTGCTGTTGGGTTTTGTTGGTGATGTATAAAAATGCTGAGGATTTATGGGGATTTATTTTGTAGCCAGCTACTTTGCTAAAATTATGAATTATTTCCAATAGCTTTTTGGTAGAATCTCTGGGGTTCTCTAGGTATACCATCATATCATCTGCAAAGAGTGATAGTTTGGTTTCCTCATTGCCTACTCTAATTCCTTTTATATCTTTCTCGACTCTTATTGCCGAGGCTAGTGTTTCTAATACGATATTAAATAATAATGGTGATAGTGGGCAACCTTGCTTCACTCCAGATCTTACTGGGAAAGGTTCCAGTTTTTCCCCATTGCATATGATGCTTACTGATGGTTTTAAATATATGCTCCTGACTATTTTAAGGAAAAGTCCATTTATTCCTATGCTCTCAAGTGTTTTTATTAGGAATGGTTAGATTTTATCAAATGCTTTTTCTGCATCTATTGAGATGATCATGTGGTTTTTGTTTGTTTGGTTATTGATATAGTCAATTATGCTAATAGTTTTCCTAATATTGAACCAGCCCTGCATTCCTGGTATAAATCCTACTTGGTCATAGTGTATTATCCTGGTGACAATTTTCTGTAATCTTTTTGCTAATATTTTATTTAAGATTTTAGCATCAATATTCATTAGGGAGATTGGTCTATAATTTTCTTTCTCTGTTTTCAGCCTACCTGGTTTAGGCATCAGTACCATATCTGTGTCATAAAAGGAGTTTGGTAGGACTCCTTCAATCCCTATTTTTTCAAATAGTTTATATAACATTGGAGTTAATTGTTCTTTAAATGTTTGGTAGAATTCACATGTAAATCCATCTGGTCCTGGGGATTTTTTCTTAGGGAGTTGATTGATAGTTTGTTCTATTTCTTTTTCTGAGATGGGACTGTTTAGGATATTTACTTCTTCCTCTGTTAGTTTGGGCAAGCTGTATTTTTGGAGGTATTTTTCTATTTCATTTAAGTTGTCGAATTTATTGGCATAAAGTTGGGCAAAGTAACTCCTAATTATTGCTCTAATTTCCTCTTCGTTAGTGGTGAGTTCTCCCTTTTCATTTTTAAGACTAACAATTTGATTTTCCTCTTTCCTTTTTTTAATCAGATTTACTAAGGGTTTGTCTATTTTGTTGGTTTTTTCATAGAACCAACTCTTAGTTTTATTAATCAATTCAATAGTTTTTTTACTTTCAATTTTATTGATCTCACCTTTTACTTTTAGAATTTCAAGTTTAGTGTTTGACTGGGGGTTTTTAATTTGTTCCTTTTCTAGCATTTTTAATTGCAAACCCAATTCATTGACCTTCTCTTTCTCTATTTTATACAAATAGGCCTCTAGAGATATGAAATTTCCCCTTATTACCGCTTTGGCTGCATCCCATACATTTTGGTATGATGTCTCATTATTATCGTTTTCTTGGGTGAAGTTATTAATTATGTCTATGATTTGCTGTTTCACCCAATCATTCTTTAGTATGAGATTATTTAGTTTCCAATTATTTTTTGGTCTACTTCCCCCTGCTTTTTTGTTGAATGTAATTTTCATTGCATCGTGGTCTGAAAAGGATGTATTTACTATTTCTGCCTTACTACATTTGAGTTTGAGGTTTTTATGTCCTAATATATGGTCAATTTTTGTATAGGTTCCATGAACTGCTGAAAAGAAAGTGTATTCCTTTCTGTCTCCATTACATTTTCTCCAGAGATCTATCATATCTAACTTTTCTAGTATTCTATTTACCTCTTTGACTTCTTTCTTATTTATTTTGTGGTTTGATTTATCTAATTCTGAGAGTGCAAGGTTAAGATCTCCCACTATTATAGTTTTACTGTCTATTTCTTCTTGCAGCTCTCTTAGTTTCTCTTTTAAGAATTTAGATGCTACCCCACTTGGTGCATATATGTTTAATATAGATAGTGCTTCATTATCCATGCTACCCTTTAGCAAGATATAGTGTCCTTCCTTATCTCTTTTAATTAGGTCAATTTTTGCTTTAGCTTGATCTGAGATCAGGATGGCTACCCCTGCTTTTTTGACTTCACCTGAAGCATAGTAGATTTTGCTCCAACCTTTTACCTTTAACCTGCATGTATCTCCCCGCTTCAGGTGTGTTTCCTGTAAACAACATATTGTAGGATTCTGGCTTTTAATCCATTCTGCTAACCGCTTCCTCTTTATGGGGGAGTTTACCCCGTTCACGTTTATGGTTAGAATGACCAATTCTGTATTACTTGCCATCTTGTTAACCCCGGTTTATGCTTTCCTCCCTTCTTTCCCCTTTCCCCCCCTTCCAAGTATTAAGCTTGTGAGCACCCCTTGCTTCTCACAGCCCTCCCTTTTTAGTGTCCCTCCCCCCGCCTTAGAGTTCCTCCCCCAATCTTACCCCTTTCCCTCCCAGTTCCCGTATTCCCTTCCGCTTAGCTTATTCCTTCCCTTTCCACTTTTCCCTTCTCACTTTTCAATGAGATGGGAGAAGTTTCACCATAGATTGAATATGTCTTAAGATTTTTCACTTAAAGCCAATTCTGAAGGCAGTAAGATACCCACTATATTCATCCCCCTCCATTCTTTCTCTCAGATATAATAGGTTTCCTATGCCTCTTCATGAGATGTACTACCCCCACTTTACCCTTTTTCTGGTACAATGTCCTTTCCACATCAATTTCTAGAACAAGGTATATATGTATTCTTTATACATCTATATAGTCAAAATATAGTTCCCAAGATTAATCTTTACCTTTTTAGATTTCTCTTGAGTTCTATATTTGTAGATCAAACTTTTTGTTAAGTTCTGGTTTTTTCATCAGAAATAGATGAAATTCGCTTACTTCGTTGAATGTCCATCTTCTTCCCTGGAAAAAGATGCTCATTCTCGCTGGGTAAGTTATTTTTGGTTGCATACCAAGTTCCTTAGCCTTTCGGAATGCAGAGGGCTCTCTTCAGGCCTGGATCATGTCACCATTGAAGAGAATTATGTCCATCAGAATTGATCATCATATAGTCTTGTTGTTGCCGTGTATAATCTCTGGGTTCTGCTCATTTCACTCAGCATCAGTTCATGCAAGTCTTTCTAGGACTCTCTGAAATCATTCTGCTGATTGTTTTTTATATAACAGTAATATTTCATAACACTCATATACCATAATTTATTCAGCCATTCTCCCAATTGATGGGCATCCAATTAGTTTCCAGTTTTTTGTCACTACAAAATGGGCTGCCACAAACATTTCTGCACATGTGGATCCCTTTTCTTCCTTTATTTATTTTTTGTGCTACAACCTTGCTAAAGTTGTGAATTCTTCTAGTAGTTTTTTAGTTGATCTATAAGAAATCTATCTGGTCCTGGAGATTTTTTCTTAGGGAGTTGATTTATAGTTTGTTCTATTTCTTTTTTCTAAAATGGGACTATTTAAGTAATTTATTTCTTCTTTTGTTAATCCAGGCAATTTATATTTTTGTAAATATTCATCCATTTTACTTAGATTATCAAATTTATTGACATATAGTTGGGCAAAAGAACTTCTAATTATTGCTCTAATTTCCTCTTCTTTGAAGGAACGTTCTTTTTCATTTTTAATACTAATAATTTAATTTTCTTTTTTTCCTTTTTCTAATCAAATTAACTAAAGGTTTATCTATTTTATTGTTTTTTTCATAAAACCAACCCTTATTTTTGTTTATTAATTCAATAGTTTTCTTACTTTCAATTTTATTAATCTCTCCTTTCATTTTAAGAATTTCAAATTTGTTATTTAATTGGGGGTTTTCCAATTTGGTCTTTTTCTAGGTTTTTTAATTGTATGCCAAATTTGTTGATCTTTTCCTTCTCTATTTTATGCAAGTAAGTAAACTTACTCTAACTGCTTTGGGTGCATCCTATAAATTTTGGTATTTTGTCTTGAAGTACGGAGGCAAGAGAAAAACAGGGCAGTCAAAATAATGAAATTTTAAGAGCGTTTATTAGCTAGCTAGCAACTGAAGACCAATACCAACACGGGAGGGATCAGTAATGAGTGGCCTCAGGGCCATATATTTAGAGAAAGAAGAGAGAGACATCAAAATGTTTCTTGATGCATTTGTCATAATAAAGGAATTTCTATTCTAAACAGGAGGCAAAAAAAAAAGTTATCACTCTAAGGGGGTCATTCTCAGGCAGCAGCAAGTAGCATTTCTTTAAGTTTATCAGATTGTCAAGGTCTCAAGACTCTCAGGACAGTACATCTGGGTTGTTAAAAATACCATCTGCATTAGGGAGTGAAGAACTAGTAATAAACTTTTAACTACAAAAATTCAAGATTATGTTTCTCACAGTCCCATTTGGGGTGCTTTTCCACTTCAGTCTCATTATTGTCATTCTCTTGAATGAAATTACCCTGTGTGTCTATGATTTGTTTTTTCACCCACTCATTCTTTAGAATTAGATTACTTAGTTTACAATTAATTTTTGGTCTATTTTCCCCTGCCCTTTTATTTTTTAATTGCTCATGATCTGAAAAAAATTCATTTAACAATGCATTATTATTTCTGTCTTTCTGCATTTGATTTTGAGGTTTTTATTCACTAATATCTGGTCAATTTTTTATAGGTCCCTTGCACTGCCAAGAAAAATGTATATTCCTTTCTGTCTCCATTCAATTTTCTCCAAAGGTCTATCATATCTAACTTTTCTAGAATTCTGTTTACTCCTTAACTTCTTTCTTAATTATTTTGTGGTTCAATTTATCTAGTTCTGAGAGAGCAAGATTGAGATCCCCCATGAGTATAGTTTTGCTATTTCTTCTTGCAGCTCTCTTAACTTCTCTTGTAAGAATTTGGATGCCATACCATTTGGTGCATAGATGTTTAGTATTGATATTACTTCATTATTTATGGTACCCTTTAGCAAGATATAGTTTCTCTTCTTATCTTTTCTAATTAAATCTATTTTTTCTTTTTCTTGATTTGAGATCAAGCTCAATATCTCTACTTTTTTTTTTAACATCAGCTGAAGCATAATAGATTGTGCTCCAGCCTTTTATCTTTACTCTGTATATATTACTCTGCTTTAAATGTCTTTCTTGTAAACAACATATTATAGTATTTTGGCTTTTATTCCAGTCTCCTATCCATTTATTTTTTTTGTGGGAAAGTTCATCCCATTCCTATTCACAGTTAAAATTGCTAACTCTATATTTCATGCCATCTTGTTTCTCCCAGTTATACTTTTCTATTTCCTTTCCCCTTTCTCTCCTCCCCAATATTTTGCTTCTGGCTACCACCTCCCTCAAACAGCCCTCTTCTTTTACAGCCTTTCCTCCTTTCTTATATCTTTCCCCTTTTACTTCTGTTCCCCCTACTATTAGCTTCTCTCTTTCTTTCCCTTTTCCCCTCCTACTTCTCTATAGAGTGAGACAAGCTAGTATGTAAAGCCAAATATGTCAGATAATGTCTCTTTGGGCCAAATCTGAGGCACCCTTTGGTACTGGGTAAGAAATTGAGTAGTTGGTCAGTAAAATAGATTAGGTTCACAAGACATAATAGTCAATAACTATATCTAATGTTTGATAAACTCAAAGACCCAAGATTTTGGGATAAGAACTTACTAGTTGACAAAAATTGCTGAGAAAATTGGAAATTTGTATGGCAGAAACTAGGCAGTGATCCACACCTAACACCCTATACCACTATAAGATCAAAATGGGTTCATGATTTCGATATAAAGAGTGATACTATAAGCAAATTAGAAGAACAAAGGACAGTCTAACTCTCAAAACTGTAGAGAAGGAAGGAATTTGTGGTCAAAGAAGAACTAGAGTAGATTGTGGAATGCAAAATAGATAATTTTGATTATATTAAGTTAAAAAGTTTTTATATAAACAAAACCAATACAGACTAGATTAGAAGTGAAGCAGTAAACTGGGGAAAAATGTTTACATACAAGGGTTCTGATAAAGGTCTCACTTCTAAAATATATAGAGAATTGATTCAAATTTATATGAATATAAACCATTCCCCAATTGATAAATGGTCAAATAATATGAACAGACAATTTTCAAAGGAAGAAATTAAAACCATTTTTAGTCATGTGAAAAAATTCTCTAAATCACAATTGATCAGATACATTCAAATTAAGATAACTGAGGTACCAATACATACTTCTCAGAATGGCTGAGATGACAGAAAAAGATAATGATTAATGTTTGAGGAGATGTGGGAAAATTGGGACACTAATACATTGTTGATGGAATTGTGAACTGATCCAACCATTCTGGAGAGCAATTTGGAACTATGCTCAAAGGGCTATCAAACTGCGCATACACTTTGACCCAGCAGTGTTACTACTGGGCTTATAACCCAAAGAGATCCTAAAGGAGGGAAAGGGACCCACATGTGCAAAAATGTTTGTGGCCCTTTTTGTAGTGGCAAGAAACTGTAAACTGAGTGGATGCCTATCGGTTGGGGAATGGCTGAATAAATTATGGTATATGAATGTTACAGAATATTATTGTTCTGTAAGAAATGACCAGCAGGAGGATTTCAGAGAGGCCTGGAGAGACCTAGATGAACTGATGCTGAGTGAAATGAACAGAACCAGGAGATCATTATACACGACAATAACAAGATTATACCATGATCAATTCTGAAGGACGTGGCTCTCTTCAACAATGAGATGATTCAGGCCAGTTCCAATAACCTTGTGATGATGAGAGCCATCTGCACCCAGAGAGAGGACAATGGGAACTAAGCATGGATCACTCTTTTGTTGTTGCTGTTGTTTTCTTTCTCATTTTTATTCTTTTCTTCTGATTTTTCTTGTGCAGCATGATATGGATTCATATCTCATTCAGCTCATTTTACAGATGAGGAAACTGAGGCAGACAGAATTAAATGACTTGCTCAGGGTCACAAAGCTGGTAAATATCTAAAGCCAGATTTGAACTCAGGAAGATGAGCCTTCCTGATTTCAGACCCAGCACTCTATCTGCTGTGCCATGTGACTGAGAATAAAGGAATGTAAAAATGGAGCAAGGAGTGGGGGACCCAAGCATTACATAAGCATCGTTCTTGTTACATTGGACTACTAGCTGTCTTTGGGATCTATTAGTGGATCAAATGGTATGCACAGTTTGATATGTAGGAGAATGGCTGAATAAGTTATGGTGTGTGAATGTTATGGAATACTATTGTTCTATAAGAAATGAATACAGAGAGGCTTGGAGAAACTTACATGAACTGATGCTGAGTGAAATGAACAGAACCAGGAGATCATTGTTTAACATTCTTCTATGAACTGGATAAAGTTTGAAAATAAATAAATTTATACACATACATATGAACATACAAACTTATATACATCCATGGAGTTTAGGAAATAAGCACAGCAAATTAAACAAGGTGAGAGGTGAGGAAAGGGAGAAAAGATTAAGAGAAATGAAAATCCCCAAAATGGAATAATCAAAGCAAAACAAATATCTTGATAATGGAAAGAGGATCAAACTAAACCCTAATGAACAGGGGAAATGAAGAGTGCCTGTCAACTCTTAACTGGCTGAATAGATCATGAAATATGATATAATGGAATATATAGAAAGAAGAAAAGATAAGAGAAATAATTTCAGAGAATACTGGGTAATATGAAGAAATGAAATGAATAGATCTACAAAAACTATTTATAAAATAATAAAGAAAAAGAACTTTGAAAAACTTGAGAAATCTGACCAATGAAATAATCAATCATGACTATAGAGAAAGTGTGATGAAACATTTTGTCCATTTCTGACAAAAAGGTAATAGGTTTAAGGAATGGAAAAAGAAGTTTGTTGTTTTTAAATGGTCACTGCATGGTTTTGTTTCATTTTATTAGCTTTATATGTTACAAAGTTTGGTTTTCCCCTCTATGCTTCAATGAGGAGGAAGTTGGAGTGGAAAGGTGAACAAAAACAGGAGAGAACAATAGAAAGGTTGAAAGGGTGTATTACAAGTTTTTTTTTTTTTAATGAACTGATAATACCTAGAATCTTCACAGCATTTTAATGATTGCAAAATGCTTTACAAATATTATCTCAATTTTTTTCACAACTACCTTGGATAACAGATGTTATTATCTCCATTTTATAGATGAGGAAATTGAGACAAACAAAGTTAAGTGACATGCCAAGTTTTCCATAGCTAGTTAAGTATGTGATGATTTGAACTGAGTTTTTCCTGACTTCAGGTAGAATATTTTATCAACTTTGCCACCTAGCTGCTTTTGTAATATGAGAACCAATGAGATAATATGAATAACCATGACAATAATAAGAAAACAAGCTAAAAGACAAGAAGAATTCAGATTGATTAATCTTCATTCCAAAAGACTAATGATGAACCATATTCTCTCTGTGTTGGTTGAAAGATTATGCATATATTATATATGTATAATTGCCTCTACACTACCAGTCCAGGTTGATGTGTTAATTTGCCAGTGATTTTTCACAAAATTTTACAAAACAAAACAAAAAAAAGGCATGAATTGAAACATTTGGAGACCAGTTTCTGTAGATAAAAATAAGATCTTTATCACCTTTTTATATGAGTTCTTGGAAATAGCAAGAATATTCCTGCCCTGTAAAAAGACAAGTCTGTTCTTCATTCATGCTTAAAGAATGGGAGAGGTAAAACTTCACAGGAAGAATTGTAAATGAGCAGGAATACAGAAGTTTTGACTCAGCGTTAGCACAGTAGAATGAGTAGTTGGAGTTCAGATCTTTGGCAGGTGGAGTGAAGGGGAACACTCTGGGAGATTTGAACAATAGCAGAAGACTTAAAGAGATGAAAGAAAGAAATAGAGGAGGAGATCAGGGGTCTCAAGATCAGCCTCTGTCCCGCTGTACTTGTGCTAATTTTTTTTTAACTTTTCATAGAATTTATGCAGAATGTGAAGTGATTGGCTACTTTCCTGGGCTCTGTATCAAGAGGACAGTATTTGATGGTTTACATCATTCCATTTTAATAATATCATAACTAGCCTTAGGTTAATATGTGATCAATCATAATTGCTTTTGTTTGCATTTTTTGTTATTTGTAAATAGAAAGAGAAAGACTGATATTACACACACACACACACACACACACACACACACACACACACACACACTCCTAGATGCTTTGTCTGATTTGTCAGAATAGGAACACAATTTTCTTCTTCCTTCTATATTGCAGCTAGGAATTCAGGAACTATATAAGAAAAATAAAAAAAAAACAAAACCCTCCCAAAGTGGGGCAAATATGAACCTTGGTCTTCCATCAGATGAAAAAATAATAGCCCTTTGGTAGGGGAGTGCTGGGCTTCTCCATTATCCTGCATGCCATGCCGTGATAAAAAATACACATACACATACCACACTTGCTGCCTTTTTCATTGTTTTCCTTCCAAATGTTCAGAAACATCTTTTTCAAGGACAGTGAATAGAAAATAGCTCATAGCATTGTTTAATAAAGCTTGATAGATGTTTGTTCAATGTAAAAAATAAATTTAAAGACCTCCCCCCTTTTTTCAAACAAATTTACATTCTAGGACAAAATCTCAAAACTGTCATATCACTGGATATGATTGTGTGACTAGCATTTATTTTATGGTTAAAAACTAACACCTATCTTTTTTATACATTAGAGAGTTATTTTAAACTAGAGTTATGCAGAACATAGACCAATAAATCCTAGTGGAATAGTATATTCAATTATGGCTTAGCTCTAGATGTATGTGCATTTATATTACTCATGGAGTAAAGGGACAGTGAGAAAGATGCAACCGCAATAAAAAGAATAACAATTTCATCAATAAAACATTTTAAAAGTGCACAGAAGACAACAGAGAGAAGTTCAGAAAGATTTGTGTAAATAAGGAAATGTTATGACTTCCCACTTTAATTTTAGTATTCATTTAAAATTTTACATAAAGTTCATAATTTCATATATAATGTTCTTTCTTATTCTTTGTATAAGAATTTATTCTTATTGATAGTTACCAAATTTGTAATAATAGGAGAAAAATATGTTATTGAAATACATTATAAAAGCAATCTTTTAATTCTCTGTTTTCAGGGATGTTTTGTGACATCTATACATTAATTGCCTGTAAATTGGGCTGTGTACAATTTGGTCAAAATCTCTGATTTCATTGATATAAGGAACTCATAAATTTCCATGGTAAATAGCAACTCTTCTATAATTTATATCCTTAACGAGATACCCAAGATACTGACAAGTTAAGTGACTTTCCCTTTGCTCAGTTTATATGTGTCAGTGACAAGAATTAAATCCAAGTTTCCTGACTCTACAGCTGCCCTTATATCCATTATATCACAGTTTTTCTTTCATTTTCTCTTCATAGAAATATTTGTTAGTGGTTGACCACTCCATTTCTTAGACTCCCAGTAAGCACTATATTGTAATATCTCCTCTGGGTTTTGGGAAGTTGGTGGAGAGGGAGGACTGTCTCAATTAATTTCCACATGGCTGCCTATTGCCATGTAAAGCTGCAGCACTTTAGACTAATACAGTCTTAGTTCTTTCTCGTTTAAAAATTATTCAGTGGTTGGAGATTAGCCAGGGAATTGTTGTACAATTTCAGCAGCATTTGAAGAATATTTCAGAGACCTTGGCTTTTTTCATGGAAAAAAAAAAAAAAAAACCCCAGCTGCAGGCACAACAAAGTAGTCCCAAAGATGCAATTAAACTCAATTGCTTCCTCATGTATTCTCTACCCTTTACAACTATTACATTTCCACAGTAATACATTACTTAAAGTAACAATTATCCAGTGATTTGGTTTGGATTGTTCCTCCACAAAATGTTACAATGGGAAAAACACTATTTACATATACTCTATAATTCAGGGTATTTTAGGTGAATAGGTAGTGAATTTAACTTGTCCTTAGTCACAGTCTCATGGAAAATGAACTTTGCTTTGATACTCTAGGCACAGTCATATATTCTAAATGAAGTGGAATGATAAATTCCTTTTGTCAAGGACAGAGTATTGAGTAAAGCAGGGATCTACTTAATTTGAAAACCTGAGAGAAGTAGTAAGCTAGTGTAGAGAATTTGAATAGCATATCAGATCTCAAGTCTATACTTAGGCTATGGGAATTTAGTTTAATTCATTTAACTTTTCTTGATTGGGTCACATGAAGAGGTCTGACAAATGACTTGTAAGGTCTCTTATAACTCCAATATTCTAAGGGTATTACTGCCCATAAAGATTTTAGTGAGTTATTTTTTACTCTCAAAATAATAAGTTTGTAAATTTTACTTTCTTTAAGGACAGTTACCACTAGTTATTATCCTACCTAGAAAAGAAATAGATCATTACCAAATAAATACAGATCCATATGTATAAAATGCAGTAAATTGAGCATGTAACAAAATTAGTGGATCAGAACTATCCATGCATGAAGCTATACATTATCTTTCAAGGTTTTCACATTTCTACTACCTCAAATCCCTCCTGAGAACTCTGAAAAAAAATGTTTAAATTGGATAATCTTATGAGTTCTTATCAAATCAGACTCTTGCAAATAAACTGACCACAAAGTATCTGAAAAAAATATTTCTAAAGGAAGATAGTATAGTTGGTTATAGCACACATGAGCCATGAGAGTTCATTCTTTTTTTAGAAAAATATAGTCACAAATTTATTACACATTTTCTGTTTCTGTTTCCCTGCAAGGATGTGTTATTTTCTCAATGGTAAAAGATTTTAGTTCCAACTGGAACTGAAGATACTTATTTACTTTTCATCTCTAGAATCAACATTAATTAACTGTATGAATTTTAATTATTCATTTAATCTTATTTCCCCCAAAATATGTGAATATCCAGCATAAAGTAATACATGGCTACAAACATGTTAAATCTTATCAGTTACCATATAACATAAATTTCTAAGAACTTTTTCCCATTCTGATATATTATTTCTTTGGAATTTCAAAGAAGGCAAGATTTTTTTAAGTCTGGGTGGAGGAAGGTCACATAATTTCCCCCAAACAGATTAATTTAATACTAGCTGTGTGAATTCCCTTTATCCCAATTTCATCATCCTGCCAGGATGGCAGCTTACTATCTGATTATTAAGTCTTCCTTTTTTCTCCCCCATTATGAGTTGAAATCTGTTCTTTCACCAACTTAGAAACTAATTTTATAAAATGAAATCCTCAGGGTGTGAGAAAAAGGTTTAGTCAATCAGGTACTGTCATTTCCAAACAACAATTAATGATATACAATTCTTGGCAGCATGTTATCAGTTCTTTTCTGTCAACAGCTTGTCTGTGCATGTCTTCTCTGATCTAATCCTCATTATGTCCATAATTTTTATGAATCCTCCAACACATATGGTTCTGTTTCACAATTCCCTTCTGTAACACTTGCAATTCATTAATACAGCTTCTATTTCATGTAGGACTGAGCCTACATAATTGAAATTGTCAATAAGGATAAATAAAAGGGGATATAAAAAAGTTAAATTTCATGACTCAGAAAAAAACATATAATGGAAATGGAGTAATTTTTGAATCTTGTCGTCTTTCCCTGGCTTCTCATCTCCTTTAACAATCTTATATAATTGTTTTGGGTCCTATATACTCTAAGACTGACCAAGTTCTAGGGACTAGAACACTTATACTGAAGGAGGAATAGTGAATGAAAAGAGGGAATCCTGTACATCTGATATATGGACTTGAGAATGCACAGATTTTTACATGCAAAACAGAATGAAGAATTCTTTTAATTTTCAAATTATAGGAGTTTACCTTGTTATTGTGGATGCCAGACTTTTGAAGGTCAGACTGTTGCTATGTGAAAACAGCTTGGCAACTATTATCTGTATCTTGGGTATAGGATATTGCATAAAGATGGAGTAAAGCTGAGTAGAGTTTCAAATCCCAAGAAACCCTCTTGAGCCCATTGCATCCAGATGAGCTGGGTAGAAATTGTGATCTGATGATCTCCTTCCATCTTTAAAGCAATGATTTAGATATCTTACTATTAATATTTTAGACTCAATGAAAGACACTTTTTAAAATTCAATCCCCAAATAGTAACAACCAAATACTAAACTGGGATAGTTTCTATCCTCATTACTGGAATTTTCACATGCCTAATTATTTCCTTATATCATCTCTTGACCAAGCATTCACAATATGCAGAAAAGTGGAAAGAATTTAAGATTTTAGGAATTTTGCCTATAAATTTCTAATGCCTGTGCATTCAATGTGTGGCAGTTGAGGACTGGGCCCATGAAATTAAATTATGGGATGGTGGGAAGGAAGAAGCGAGAACCTGATCTTCCATTCACTTTTCCAATTTTCTCCAAACTAAATTTCCTTCTTGACTCCTCTTGCTAACCCCACTTCCACCTCTAATCTCAGCCCTACTCTAGTATTCATAACAGAAATAAAGAACATGGAAGGGAATTTCTCCTTTACATGATCCTCCATCTTCCTTGTAGATCTGGAGAGATTTCATTGCTTCCTATCATCTGACCCTAGATTCCATGAAACTGTAATGAAAATATTTTTGAAATCTTTCCCTTCTCTTTCACCTGTCTCCTCCTAGGTTTGATACATTAAAAACCATAGGTAACAAGATGGAAATAGAGATCCAGAAACTTTAGAGGATCAAGGTAGACTTTTCTCTATTCATCATATTGTTCCCATACCTAAAGAACTGTACCATACTTTTTTGTGAAGGATATATGATATCAAAACTGATGTCATGGTATACTAGTTGGACTTCCTAAGATTTTCCTAAATTGGTTAAATGAGGCTTCCCTTCTCACAATGAGTTTATATTCCTAGGAACAAGAAAACAAGCAAAGGCTAGTTTAATTTCAAAGTGGGTAAAACAGTTTACAAGCTAGGGCACAACTTGAGCCTAATTCCCAGCGGGGAACCTGAGGCAATGTGGGGAGATCTCAATACTTACATCAGGGATAGTTCAGTGAGGAGAGACAGCAACAATGTGACAAGGTTGATTTGTAGCAATCCTTCATGATCAGAACTTATCTGAGTTCAGACTACACTTGGTATTGATGAAAGTAATGGGTGAAATAGTGAAATCACAATTATATGATTTTGCCAGAGGGTGAGATCATTTAGAGGGTGAGAACAAAGGATTGTTTTATGCCTTGTTCAGGGCATAATTTGCTTGCTGGACTTTAGCTCTGGAAAACAGGGTATCTTCTAAGATTTTGACATCAACTTTTTCCAGCAGTGGAGATCATAGTCTACTTCTGCTTCCCATCCTATATGATTCTTGTCTGTTTTCCTCAAAAAATTTAGCAGAGGATCTAACATTCTTCAAGGCTTGCTTTCTTTCTTCTGAAGGTTCCCCCCAAGGGTTCCAATGGAACACTCTGGCTTTTTACTTGTCAGCTCTGTCCCTTGTAACCAGCTCATCTCCCCTCACCATCTTTTATAATTCCTTGATGTTTCAATTTTTCTCTTTTTCAGGGCTATGCATTTCAGCCTCATTACTCCTACCATGTACTTCTTAATTTTCCTTTGTGGGATACCATTTTTTTTGGTTCTCTAGAAGCAGTTGTGTTCCATGTCTTGCTGCCATATCATCACCAGTGGAATATTTGTATTATAAAAGAGATGGACCTTGCTTTTTATGGGATTCTGGGGTCAATAAAAGAGCTTTATATTTGCTAAAGCAATTGAGCTTTCTTGTTCAAATCTTACTTGACCTAATTTTTTATTTTTATTGTCTGTTCAAGACATACAAAATGATGTTTTTTCTATTGTTACACACATAAATGAAATTTATACAATGGTGTTGTCTAATGCTATCCTACAGGTCATGAAATAGATTAATGTACTTTCCAAATGCTAGAAATTTAGGGTCCTTTCCAGCACTGACTCCAAATAACATATTAAAGGTTTCCCAAATCAAAGGAATTTAGTGAGAATCCTTAATGCAAGATTTGAAAATCACTCAAATTACTAATTTGGGAATCTAATTGCTCCTCTGGTTACTATTTCTTGAATTACTAATCTAATTCATTGTGGTGACCTATAGAGGATACTCTGGTGACAAAACTTCTGGGAGGAAATGAGTAACAATTTTCTGACTTCTAAAAAAAGAGTCTTTTTGAAGGAAGAAAAACAGCATTGTAAAAAGAGGTCTGCATTTTGCTTTAGAGTACTCTGAAATCAAGTTCCAGATTTGGCATTTTATTAGCTGCATTATTTAAGGCAAATAATCTTACTTTTTTGAATCTCAGTTGGTTCATCTCTAAGGTATCTTGTGAACCTAAAAATTTTACATAAATGTGAGGTTTTTTTTTAATTATGATACAAGTTAAGGTGTTGAACTGACTTATCTCTAGGAATCTTTTAGGCTCTGACATTCTATGATTCTATAAGGAACCACAGAGACATTTTTTGTCAGCAATGAGAGAGAGTCAGTTAATTAATAAACATTTATTAAATGTCTACTAAATGAATACACTATGCTAATTAATGAGGGTACAAGAGACAAAAGACAGTTCCTGTCCTGAAGGAGTTCACAATCTAATTGAGAAGACAACAAATAAAGAAATATGTATAAACAAGACATTTTCTGGGTAAATAAAAAATAAGAAAGGGAATGCCTTGGGATTTAGAGAGGGATGTAGAAGATAAGGTTTTATTTGGGACTTGAAAAAAGCCAGGGACACCAATAGAGTGGATGAAGAAGGAGAGCATTCTAGGCATGGAGGATAATCAGAGAAAATACTCCAAGTGGAAAGATGGAGTGGTTTGTTATTTTTTTTTAATTTTCAAAATACATACAAAGATAGTTTTCAAAATTTGCCCTTGCAAAATCTTGTATTCCAAATCCTCCCCTTCCTCTCACCCCTTCCCTTAGACAGCAAGTTATCCAATATATATTAAACATGTATAATTCTTCTATACATATTTCCATATTTATCATGCTGCACAAGAAAAATCAAATCAAAAAGGAAAAAAAATGAGAAAGAAAAAAAGCAAGCAAATAACAACAAAAAAGGTTGAAATACTATGTTGTGATCCACACTTGGTCCCCAGAGTCCTGTTTCTGGATGCAGAGGGTTCTCCCCATCACAAGTGTATTAGAATTGGCCTGAATCACTTCACTGTTGAAAAGAGCCAAGTACATCAGAATTGATCATCACATAATCTTGTTGTTGCCACATATAATGATCTCCTGGTTCTGCTCACTTCACTTAGTATCAGTTCATGAAAGTCTCTGCAGACCTTTCTGAAATCATCCTGCTCATCATTTCTTATAGATCAATAATATTTCATAACATTCAGTCATTCCCTAACTGATGGCATCCACTCAATTTCCAGTTTCTTGCCTCTACAAACAGGGCTGCCCCAATCATTTTTGCACATGTGGATCTCTTTCCCTCTTTTAAGATCTCTTTGGGATATAAGCCCAGTGGTGACACTGCTGGATCAAACAGTATGCACAGTTTGATAGCCTTTTGGGTGAAGTTCCAAATTGCTCTCTAGAATGGCTGGATCAGTTCACAACTCCACCAAGAATGTAATGGTATTCAAGTTTTCCCACATCCCCTCTAACATTTATCATTATCTTTGCCTGATATTTTAGCCAATCATAGAAGTGTGTAGTGATACCTCAGAGGTATCTTAATTTGCAATACTCTGATCAATAGTGACTTAGAGCATTTTTTCATATGACTAGAAATGGCTTTAATTTCTTCATCTGAAAATTGTTCATATTATTTGATAATTTATTAGTTGGAGGATGGCTTGTATTATTATAAATTTGAGAAAATGCTCTAAGACATTTTGGAAATGAGGCCTTTATCAGAACCCTGGCATGTAAATTTTTTCCCCCAGTTTTTCTCTTTCCTTTTTATCTTATCTGCATTGCTTTTGTCTGTACAAAACCTTTTTATTTAACATAATCCAAATTACCCATTTTTCATTCCATAATGTTCGCTAGTTCTTTGGCTATAAATTTTTTCCTTCTCCATAGATTTGAGAACTAGATTATCTCTTGTTCTCCTAATTTGCTTATAATATCACCCATTATGTCTAAATCATGAACTCATTTTGACTTTATCTTGATATAGGGTGTTGAGCTTGTTCTTGAAACAAAAAGGCCAATGTCATAAGTCAGACAACATGGAAAGCAGTGAGGGGTAAGTAATCTGAAAGTTTGGGGACTGTTTATGAAGGACTTTGAATACCAAATAGAAGATTTTATTTTATCCTAGAAGTGATAGGGAGCCACTGGAGTTTATTGAAGAAGGCAAGAGATGTACTATGGGGGCAGCTATGTGGCACAATATATGGAGAGGGCCTGGAGTTAGGAAGACTCATTTTTCTGAATTTAAATCTGACCTCAGCTATTTACAAGGTGTGTGATCTTATGTAAGTCTAAACCTGACTTTCAGAAGTGATATCACAACATATACCTGAAACCTCAAGATTTTTAGCTTCACTGGTGGGAGAAATCTGTGCTATTAATTAATGTACAATTATTTTTCACTATGAAAAGAAGTTCCAGAAATGTATTCCTATGAGGACGGACATTCAGAAAATAACAGGAAATTATTTCTCCCTATGTTCTGCTCTGCACTTGAGAAAATTCTCTTTCTAATTTTGTATTTAAATTAAAATGAATAAAAACAATGTACAAAAATAAAACAACAACCAAAAAAAGAATAAAAGAATATAACAGGAAAATCTATGAAGAAGTAAGAACTGTGCATTATCTCATCTGTCAATAATCTAGAAAGCAGAGGGATCTTAGAAATACGAGGGGGTGAATCTTCTAAGAACCCTTTCAGGAAGACAGGGGGTGAAAAAAATCAAGGCAGGCAATGTGGTCTATTAGTCAAAGAAGTGAATTTGGAATCTAGGTGACCTTGATTCAAAGATCATCTCAACAACTTCTGGGACATGACTCTGGGGAAGCTATTTAACTTCTCTGCCTTGGTTCCCTCATGTATAAAATGAAGGGCTTAAATAGGATGGCATTAAAGTTCCTTTTAGCCTTTAAAGCTAAGCTCCTATGATCCTATAAAATCAAACTAAAACCAGAGCTGAATATAAATGGCCAACTTGGAAACTTTAGGAATAAAAATCTAGATTCCATTCAGACTTCACACAAATGGCAGAATCAGTTATCAAAACTGGCTATTGATTTTGCTACAGAAGAGCCAACAAAAACAAATAACAAAAAAAGGAATGAGTATAAAAGCTTTAAAAGGTCATATTCCGTAAAATTAAAATATGAAAAAAAAATCTCTTGAAGACAATATTGAGAAGGCCTTTTTTTCATCCTGAGGATACTTTCTAAAAGTCAAGGAACAATGGAACCACCAAACAGGGTAAAGGAAGCAGATAGAAAGAAATTTTATTCTGAGTACACCATCTCAAACATGCACAGGAAAGAGTGGTAACATGCACAAAGTTCATTAGCAGAGAGGCACATAAATAGAAAACACACACAGCTAAAGCATTCACACATTTGGGACTACAGGATCAAAAAATTTGTCTCCTTTTTACTCAGCATTTATTCTGGAAATGTTGCTTAACTGATCTCTCTAGCCTTACCTCTCTTCCCAAGATCAGTTCAACTCCTTTGGTGGAATTCTTTGTCAATTCCTCTTAATTCTAAACTAGACTTTGATACTGTCATGGGTAAGCAGGTAGAGAGAAAAAAAAATCTCCCATCTTTCTAAAAGCTGCCTTTTTTAAAAAAAAGACCATAAAAAAGATGTTTGATGCTTCCACTAACAGATACCTAGTTTCTCTAGAATTCAAACCAGTGAAAAACTGTCTTCATACTTCCCAAAGGAACATTAAAATATAAATATTTCTTTGGGCTCTCTTTAAAAACTGAATGAATGGCTAATTTTTAACCTTCTTAATATGAAATCAATCTATAAAAATGTAATTGGATTTACTCTTTTTATATTGGGCAAACATAACTAGCTTAACATTTTTTTTTAATCTGCCTCTTTTTATATTTTAAGATCTTAAGTGAGCTGGAAGGAACTCAACTAATCAAAGTCCCCTGATCAACCTTTATCCTCTACTCTCTTCACTCAGTTGAACATTTGTTATCTCAAAGAATCAATAGAGGCCTAACAATACCACTATTAGGCATGAGTACCAAAAAAAAATTTTTTTTAAAGGGGTGGGGGGGAAGGGAAAGGGCCTATATGTACAAACATATTTGTAGTAGTTCTCTTCTCAAGGGAAAGAATTGGAAATTGAAGAAAATCGATCAAATTTAAACACACACACACACAAACTGAATTTTTATATTTAATGTTCCACAAATAAGGACCTCACCCTTGTAAAGGGACGGGAGAGATGCCTTCTCATGCCTTTATTTCATAATGGGACCAGTCTATGAATAGTACCTACACTTCTTACCTGGACAAGATAATGAGATACAGTGTTTAAAAAATTAAATATCCCTCCTACCCATATAAAATTCAAGTCTTTTATCCATTTTGAATCTCTTCTGTAATGTGATATAAGGTGTTGGACTAAGTTGAATTTCTTCTATACTACTGTCCAGTTTTACTGGTTTTTTTGGGGGGAGGAGGAGGTGTAATTACAACATTAATTTTCAGGGTTTTGTGACAATTGTTCTGTTTGCATTTATTCATTCTGTGTCTATCTGAGAGGTCTTTATTGGCTCTGCTTTATTTTGCAAAGATCTTATATATCTTTCTATGTATTCATCATATTTATTATTTCATTTATTATAATAAGGTTCCATTGCAATTCAATTATCACAATTTGCTTAGCCATTCTTCAGTCAATGGTTATCTATAATTTTGTTTCTAGTTCTTTGCTGCTACAAAAAATGCTGCTATGATTATTTCGGTGAATATGTGAATTTTCTTCTTTTTTGGTTACTTCCTTGCATATAAGCCCATTAATATAACCATTGAAACAAAGGATATGGGTATTTTAATAATTTTTGTATTATTCTAAATTGTTTTCCAAAATGTTTGTCTTGATTCATATCTCCATTAACAATACATTAGTATGCTTGTTTTTACAAATCCTGCTTTTAATTATTCCTGTTTTTTGTTATTTTTGCCAGTTTTCTGGATGTGAAGAGAAATTTCAGGTTTGTTTTTATTTACATTTCTCTTTTTAGTGATTTGAAACATTTTTTAATGTACATTTAAAAAATAAATTACATAGTCTTTTGAGAATTGTTTTTTCAAGATCTTACATATTTAATATATAAGCATGTGTGTCTATGTTTTTGTATGTGTATTTCAGTTTAGTTGTCTTTTTTATGTTTAGTTGTCTTTATTGCATATCAAACTCAAGTCTAAGGAATCTGTCTCAAAGATCTTTTTCACCTTCAACTATTTCCTTTTTTGTCCTAGATAAATTTATTTTGCTTGTGAAGAAGCTTTTCAATATGATGAAATAAAAATTATATATTATATGTTACATAACTATGTTTATCCCTTGCTTGATTAAAAATACTTCTTGTAGAAGAAGAGTCTAATGTAAATTTTGAATTTATTATATAAGTATGGTATAAGCTATTGGAATATATTAAATTTCTTCAATAGTGCTGTCTAATTTTCCCTAAAGTTCTTATCAAATAGTGATTTAAAAAAATTAAGTAATTCATATATTTTGGTTTATCAAAATTATAATACATTTTCAAAAGATTTTTTTATTTTAATAACAACTTTTTATTTTCAAAATACACATAAAATAGTTTTCAACATCCCCCTGCAAAACCTCATATTTCAAATATTTTCCTTCTTTTCCCTCCATCCCATGCCCCTAGACAGTAAATAATTCAACATATATTAAACATCTGCAATTCTTCTACACATATTGCCACATTTGTCATGTTGCACAAGAAAAATCAGATCAAAAAGGGGGGAAAAATGAGAAAAAAATCAAAACATGAACAAAAATGGTGAAAATATTATGATGTGATCCATATTCAGTCTTGACAATCCTTTCTGAATGCAGATGCTTCTCTCCATCACAAACCTTTTGGAACTGGTCTGAATCACCTCATTTTTGAAAAGAGTCAAATCCATTGGAGTTGATCATCACATATTCTTCTTGTTGCCGTGTACAATAATGTACTTGGTTGTACTCATCAGTTCATGTAAGTCTTTCCAGGCCTTTGTGAAATCATTCTTCCGACTACTTCTTATAGAACAATAATATCCCATAGCATTCATATATTACATCTTATTCAGCCATTCACCAACTGATAGGCATTCACTCAATTTTCTGTTTCATGCCATTCCAAAAACGGCTGCTACAAACAAAATTACAATAAATTTAAATGTCTATTTTTGGTTTGTACATAACCTTGTTTTCCTAATGAGTTCTCTCATATCTTTTTCATCCTTGTCTTCTCTGTCCCATTGATCAACTTCTCTATTTTTTAACCAGTACTCATCTGGTACTGGTTGATTGCTGCTATATAGTGTAGTGTGCAATCTTCTTTCACAGGTGAACACAAATGAATTTTTGTTTATGAAGGTTCTTTGTATTTCCATTTTCTAAGAAACCACTATAATTAATAGAAGCTGAATTTTCCTAGCCTTTAATCTCTCTACTGATAATTATATTTGCAGAAATTTGATTCAGTCATAGGTTTTCTAAAGAACATTATAGTTCTTGATAAATATATCCTATAAAAGCTTTTAATTCTTCATTCAGAGTCTACTAGGTTTAAGGATGGCTTAAAGCTTTGCCTACTATTTTATCTGACTCTGTTGTTTCATACATCAACATTACATCAAATCTCAAAGAAAAAATCAAGTGTTATGGACACTGAAGCAGGAAGCAAGAAAGAATTTATTGTTAAGGGACTGGATTTCCAGTCACTATGCCTCTGTCATCACTTCCCGCTGACAAATTCAAGTGAATGATAGAACAGGACCAGATAACTGCCCTGCAATTCACCATTCGAAACCATTTCTTTCCCCTACCCTTCCTTGACTTTCACTGACTCAGCTTTTAAAAGAAGAAACTAGTTTACCAACTTCTTTACTTTTCCTGGAAATATACTGATAAAATGATTATCTTATGCATTTCTTGGAATAGTTTTTAGTGTCATTTTCTCCAGCTAATTTTGGTTATCTTCATGTAGTCTCTTCCTGGCAAAAGCTTTTTCCTCCTTCTAAGCCAGATGATTAAATGAAACAACAACAACAACGAGAAGAAACTAGAGCTTTTAACTTAATACTAATAAAATGTAAGCATCTCTTAGTTTTTAAGCTACAAAAGCTTAGTTTCTGGATTACTGGGATGTGGTTTTCATTTCAGTCACTTAGCAAAATAATTTTTCCTCATTCCCATTTGGAAGAGAGTATAGATTGGCTGTTTTATCTCCATCAGAAAATTTCTAAAATAACCATATGAATTTTCTACTGCCTTTGCCACAAGGTCCTATTTATGGGTTACCTCTAAATTTTTTTTAGTTTTAAATCATGGCTTTTTTTCATTGGCATGTAATCACTTACCACTAAGTGTTTCATCCTTAGGATAGCTTAATGCTATTGTAATTAGTAATTACAATATTTTACAATATTACAATATGTTATGTGCTGATATCATTCATTTTCTATATAGCAAAAAATGTCTATCTTATTTTATTTAAATACATAAGGTGACCAGGATTTTTTTCCCTCCAATGATTTGCTACAATGCATAGAACATTAAAAAAAAGTCTGAGCTCACTGTTCACAAATACAAACAGACAAGTGTAAAAAGAGATCAAGCAGATCAGAAAAGTAAAGCAATTAGGTTATCTGCTTAACATTTCCAGGCTAGTTGAGAATCTATAATCTATGGACTTTATCATTAGGACCTCATACAATTTTGTATGGATTCATGCTATATTTAAGACAATAAGTCTTTTCAAATTCAGAAATATGATAAAACAAAAACGATATCCACTAATTGCTAGGCAATCGTATTCAAGACTTGCAGAACCCATACTACTTATATTATGTTCCGTAACATAATATAAAAGTTCTTGATACTTAAACTTTCAAACACATCCATGTATATATAGCATCACCTCTGAGCTACTTTCTCAATTTGATCTAACAGAGAACTTTTTTTTTTTTTCCTTCAGAAGATGGTTCAAAGGACCGAGTAAGTTTTTACTTCTAGTCAACAGTATACATATCTCATAACTCTGCACCAATATGCTTCTCATTAATAGTCAAAAGACATATTAGCTATTAGCAAAGGCATTTACTGAGATGGCAGTGGAAACCAGTATCTAAAGAACATTTTCCCCATAAGCCTGGAGTGTATACTGTCTCGCAATACAGCATCCATATCAAAATTGGATTTAAAATGATGATGCATTGGTAGTAAAGCACATATGTAAAAAACACACCAAAGAAATGTCAAATGAGCACACCCAATTGTTTTTAGAGATATTACAAGATACTGTGAAGAAGTTGCTGTTTAAAGGATCTCAGTCAAATGTAAATTCTGTAGATTATATTACAGTGAAGTTTTGGTATACATGCAAACAATATCAATTTGCTAAGATAGTATTACCTACATGGAGGATAAGAGTTGATATTCCAGAGTGGAGTATGACTGCATATTCTATAATTTGTTCCTTTCAGACTATCAAGAAGTTGGGAAATAGTTTGTTTTTTTTCCTCCAATTCAGTTGCTATTGACTCCAAGATTGGTGGAGTCTTCAAAAAGTACTCAGGAAACAATTGCCAGGCTTTTGTTGCATTTACATCTGATGGAGCAAGGTAATTCTATTAGTATTGCATCCTTTGAAATAACATCTCTTCAAGGGAAACGGCTGTGAAGCTTTATTTCCTCACAACGCATATAAATTCTGAGAAATAGGCCTGAGTACTTCTTTTTATTAGCTGTTTTTCATTCTTTTCCTCCCTACTTAATACTATTTTATCTTTTTCAATTACATGTAAAGATAGTTTTCAAAATTCATTTTTATAAGATTTTGTATTCTAAATTTTCTTCTTGCCCCCTCCTCTCCAAGATGGCAAATGATTTGATATAGTTTATATATGTACAATAACAAATATAATTTCCAAATTAATTATATTGCAAAAGAAGAATTAGAAGAAAAGCAAAACCATGAGAAAGAAAAAACAAAACAAAACAAAAGAAAGTAAAAATAGCTTTGACCTGCATTCAAATTCCATAGTTCTTTTCTGGATACGTATAGCATTTCCATAATGAGTTTTGGCACTGTCTTAGATCATAGTATTTCTGAGAAAGGCTAGGTCTATCATGATTATGATGATGACCATTGCTTTTATTGTAACAATATTCTTCTGATTCTGCTCTCTTTATCAGCATCAGTTCGTATAAATATTTCTAGTGTTTTTCTGAAATCTACCTGCTCATCAACATAATAACACAATAATATTCCATCACATTTATATACCACAGCTTGTTCAGCCATTCCCCCAATGATGGGGATCCATCAGTTTCCAATTATTTACCACCACAAAAATACAGTTAAAATTTTTTTTGAACATATGGCACTTTTTAAGAAGTGACATTGCTAGAACAAAGGGAATACACAGTTTATAGTTCTTTGAGTGTACTTTCAAATTGCTCTCCCAGAATATTTTGATTACTTCACAACTCTACCAATAATGCATTAATGTTCCAAATTTCCCACATCTTCTTCAGCATTTATTATTTTTATTTTCTGTCTTGTTAATCTGCTAATAGAGTTTGTTTTAATTTGTATTTCTCTGATCAATAGTGATTTTACTATTTTCTTTTTTGATACTGGTAATTTGGTTTTCTTCTTTATTTTTTAAAATCAAATTAACCAAAAATTTATCTATTTTGTTGATTTTTTAATAAAACCATATCTTAATTTATTACTCTAATAGTTTTCTTTCAATTTTATTAATCTTCCCTTTGATTTTCAGAATTTCTTTCTTTTTCCATTTGTAGTTTAAAGTCTTTTTCTTTCCAGTAAATTTATTCATTTTTAATGCATATTGCTTTATGAATCATGTTGGGAAAGAAAAATCAGAGCAAAAGGAAAAAAACATAGGAGAGAGTTAAAACAAAACAAAACAAAAAACGAAATGAACACAGCATGTGTTGATTTACATTCAGTATCCTTAGTTCTTTTTCTGGATGCAGATGGCATTTTCTGTCCAAAGTTTTTTGGAATTACTTTGGATTATTGAACTACTGAGAAGAACCAAATCTGTCATAGTTGTTCATCATACATTCTTGCTTTATTGTGCACAATATATTCCTGGTTCTGTTTTTTTTTTTTCCTCTGCATCAGTTCTTGTAAATCTTTCAAGGCCCTTCTAAAATCTAAATAATAATAAGGCCAGCTTGTTCATCAGTTTTTATAAAATAATATTCCATTATCTTCATATACCACAACTTATACCACAATGCCATTCCCCAATTGATGAACATCTATTCATTTTCCAACAGAATTTCTAATTTGTCATTTAATTGAAAATTTTTAATTTGTTCTTTTCCCTAGCTTTTTTTAGTTGCATGCCCAATTCTATTTTAATGATGTAGACATTTATAGTTATAGAATTTCCTGTAAACTTTGCTTTGTCTTCATCCCATAAATTTTTTATGTTGTCTCATTATTGTAATTTTCTTTGATGAAATTATTGTTTTATGATTTGGATCTATCCATTTTAGGATGAAATTATTTAGTTTTCAATGAACTTTTATCATATTTTCTATGTCCTTTTACATGTAATTTTTGTTGTATCATGACATGAAAATGAAACAAGTAATATTTCTGCCTTCCTGAATTTGATTGTGGGGGTTTTATGCTCTAATTTATGACTGATATTTGAGTAACTGCTAAGTATTGCTGAGAGAAATGTATCTCTTTTTTAACTCCATTGAATTTCCCTTTCACTTATCATATCTAATTTTCTAAAATTCGATTCCCTTCCTTAACATCTTTCTTGCTTATTTTGTGGTTAAATTTATCTAGTTCTGAGAGGGAGGAGGTTGAAATCTCCTAGTAGGATAGTTTTGCTGTCTCTTTTTGTAATTGATTTAACATCTCTTAGAACATGGATGCTATACTATTCGGTGAATATATCTTTAGTATTGACATTATTTCATTGTCTATGGGTCCTCTTACAAAATATATTTTCTGCTTTATCTCTTTTAATTAAATCTATTTTTGCTTTTACTTTGTCTGAGGTCATATCACTACTCCTGCTTTTTTTATTTTAGTTGAAGCATAACATATTCTTCTCTAGCCTTTTACCTTTACTTTGTATCTCTCTGCTTCAGATGTGTTCCTTGTAAACAACCTATTATAGAATTTCTGGTTTTTAATCCACTTTGCTATTTTCTTCTGTTTTATGAGAGAAAAAAAATTCTCAAAAGTTACAAATATCATCTTTCCATGCAGGGGCATAAATAGTTTAACCACATTGAATAACATGGTTTTGTTTGTTTGTTTTTGTATTTGAAGATCAAATTTTCTGTTTCTCTCTAGTGTTTTCATCAGAAAAGTTTGAAAGATCCCAATTTTACTGAAAGCCCATTTTTCCATTCCAAAGATTATGCTCAATTTTTTTCTTCCTTTAAAAATGTATTTAATAAAATTTAAGTGCAGAATAACAAAAATATAGAATATGAAAGAAAGACAGAAAAAAAAAATCCTTTGTCATGTGCCCAGCAGATCATCAAGGAAGATTCAAAAGTAGAAGACATTATATTCATGATTGCTCATCTTTGCTTTCTTGTATGTTTTTTTTTTTGTTCTTTGATGTGTTTTATATATATATGTATATATATGTGTGTGTGTATGTATATATCCCCCACACACCCATACCTGCATCCCTCATGTACATATATCTATACACACTCACAACACACATACATACATATACATCTAAAACAATATTAATACGGCTGACATATAATGTAGATTTCTTGATTGAATCTTTAGGTTTTACTTTGAGATCAATGAGCACTATCCCTACTTTCTTTTTTTTTTCTAATAAATTCTATTCTTGTTCATTGGTATTATATTTGTGTATATCTCTTATTTCCTCTTTCTTCTAAATCTTCTACTTTATTTCTACTCCTTAACTTGATTTATTATTACTTAACTGCTCCCCTGCCATGGGATTTCTCCTTTATCTTTCCTCCCTTTTTTATCCCATTCCCATTAATCTACACACCTTATCCCACAAATATCCTTCTATATCCCACCTTATCCTACTCCCTCCCATATATATATGTATGCATGTATGCATATATCTATGCATGTATATATGCATATATATAAAGATATGCACTCTTTAACCATTGCCATTGTGAGCTAGTTTTTAGAACTACCAGCCACTTCCCCCATCTAATTCCTGTGTGTCAGTTTTTGCTCTTGCACATCATTTGTATAGTATAATTACTATTTTTAGCTTCTACTAGGTAGTTTTGCTTTTTAGAGTGACATCACACTCAACTCTACTCCAATATTTCTTTTAGACTACGCAATTACTAAAATCATAGACATGTTTTACATTTTATTCATTTAATATTATACTTAATTTTGCTGGATATGTATATATTATATAGGCTCTCTTGGAATAAAAATTTATTGTTTCACATTTTGAATTTTCTTGTATGTTTTGCTGTGCACATTGCAATATTTTCTTTGTTTTTTTTTTTTTTTTCCTATTTTGTATTTGTTTTAAATTAATTATTTAAAAAATATAAAGTTGAGCTTTTCTCCTGGGACAAAGCTTGTTCTAAGCTTTTTGTGTTGGGGCCCAGTGGCCTGGATTCTGTGCACTGAGACCTCAGGTGCTAGTGTTTTGCCAACTGGTAGCCCAGCCTAGTCAGGCCTGTTGTTGCTTGGGTTCTGGGGCTAGAGGCTTTGCTGTGTTACTGGCCTGCTAAGCCATTATCAAACTCTTTCTGTTGCTGATTTGTGCTCTGGCCAAGAGTCTCCTGCTGGCTTACCAGCACATAACTATGCAAATAAGAAAGACCTGTCCTGGAGTTATTCTAAGTTATTTTATACAGGAAAATTGTTTCATTCTGTCTTTCATTCTGGTTTTGTTGTTTCAGAACACATTTAGAGTTTTGATTTAATATTTCTCCCAGAGAAAACTGAAGCAACTATCTAACTTCGATCTTGGATTCACTCTTTATCTTTTTTCATTCTAACTGCAAGGAATGGCATCTCCAATCTGGGCTCAGAATATGAGCCAGGAATATCTTAGTCAATTCAGTGGAAGTTCCAAATAGAACTCTGTAAAGGGCTTGAAATAGGAGATCATCTCTGAACTTCCCATTTCATCCCCCACTAAGTGTGTAAAGTTTTTGCAATAATTGTAACATTTGATCTCAAGACATTTCCTGAGAACTGAAATAGAGCTGGTTGCCTCACTAAGTTAAGTTAACTTAACTTAATTAAGACCATGGTAAATGAGAATGATCTAAAAGAAAAAGAAAGACTACTTTAAAAAAGGAAAGATTACTTTTATCCCTCTGTCAACTATGACCATTATGTAGTACTCATCTGTATCTGGCTCCTCAACGAGACAAGGGACAGAATAAAAATGAGGTGGACTAGAACATATCCCCTTCTGCATATCCCCTACTCCATAATCCTGTCTTCATGCTCTTTTCTACTTCACACTCTACATCATTCCAACATAGATGTAATTAAGGGCATGCAATCCATGTTTTTGGGTGCCTCACAGAAACTCTTTATTTTTGTGTATGTTTGGGCAAGATTAGGATTTTTTTAATCTTTCTTTTCCCATCATTGATAACTTTTTGCAGACTGAGAAATAGTTTTTAGTGGGAAAATGGATTGGAGAACCATTGCTTCTATCTAATCAAGTTTGTATATCAGCAGACACTTGTGGCTTTGGGAATGGGGAGGAAGAAGTATTTAAGATGGGGGAGAGAAAGGGATGTAGAAGGGTTGTTGTTGTTGTTGTTGTTTTTGAGGGAAAGGAATATTAAAATTACATGAGACTATCACCTACTTTTCTAAAAGATAACAATTAGTAGGGGTGTAGTCTCAACTTAGAGAGTCAGGAAAACAAATCCTTTGTCTTTCAGGTATATGGACCTCTTTATATAGTTCTAGAAAGGGAAACCCTTAGACAGAAGGGTTGTTAGCCAGAAAATTGTTTTTAAGCTATGTGAACCAATTGCAATGGGGCAACTTTAGAAAAAGAAAAAAGGAAAATTCTTGTCACTTGTCTTCCCTTCACCCAAAGCATAGTAGTAATTTTACACTAAAAGGAAAAAGACTATATAGGTTGACTGATCAACTTGACTATTTTACTTACAAGGAGTTGAGGGATTATACATGTTTATTTTTTTGAGGTAACTAGCATGTTACTAAATAGGTCTTTATATATATGTGTGTGTGTGTATATATATATATACACACACACACATATATATGTGTATATATGTATATATATATATAATTTTATAAAAATGCAAAACAAAAAATATTTCAGTAATAGGATAACAGGTATGAGACATATATGCCTTTATAAAAAAGGCAAAAAGTATCTCACTAACAGAGTAACAGGTACAAGACATAACTTGAGATTTCGCAGTAGGAGTAGGATAAGATATAACTAATAAAAATTCTTGATTCCCTGATGGTAAGAATAAAGAAACAAAGCAACCACTGACAGATGAAAATCAAAGATCCCAATCTTGTACTTATCCAGATACTACACAAAAAAGTAACAGAAGAAATAATCACTATTCATTGTACTAAAGATGTGGACTGCTTTATAAAAGTGATAGCTTGTTTTACTCCTCTAACAACAAAAATATTGATTTAATACCCATAAGATAAGGGATAACTCAGGTTAGTATACTAGATCAGGCTATGCAGACAAAAAAAGGGCAAGAGATGATTTCCCCCTCAACAACCTTTCCTTTGCCATTTTTCTTATGTGATTGCCCAGAAGTGCTTTGATGACTATGAGATCTTTAATTACCTCAAGTTTAGATGCACATTCATTATAGATTCACCCAGCATATCTTGGGAATGAATGAGAAAAATTTGACCCTATTTCTCAATCTTTCATGCTATATTCTTAATTCATTCTTTTTAGAGGCTTCCATCTTTTTTTATTATTTAAATTTATTAAATTTTCCCTCAGTTGCATTTACACAATTTTTTACATTTTTTTTCAACTTTTGAGTTTCAGATTCTCTCCCTTACCCCCACGCCCAGTCACCATTAAGAAACCACATGTGAAGTGATGCAAAATATTTCCATAAAAGTCATGTTGTGAAATAAAACATAGATCTTCCATCCTAAAAAAAATTCTTTAGAAAAATAAAGTTAAAGAGAGCTAGAGAAAGAAAAAGAGATAAACAGAGACAGACAGAGAGTCAGAAAGAGAGAATATTCTTCAATATGTATTCACAATCAGTTTCTTTTCTGGGTATGAATAGGATTTTTCATCTTCAGTCCTTCAGAATAGTCATGGATCATTGCACTGTTGAGAATAGCAAACTCATCCATAATAGGTTATCCCAGAATATTGCTATTACTCTGTATACAGTAAATTTCAATTTGCTTGAGTTCATGAAGGACTTTACAGGTTTTTTTCCTAAGAATATCCTATTTATCATTTCTCACAGAACAATAATATTCTATGACAATCACATATTACAATTTATTCAGTGATTCCCAATTAATGGGCATCTCCTCAATTTCCAATTCTCTGGAGAACTGCTAAAAATATTTTTGTATATAGGTTCTTTTCCTTTTTATTTTTTAAAAATCTCTTTTTAGTGTTGATTCCTAATGGTGGTAGTGTTAGGTCAAAGGATAGGCATGAATGGAATGTATAGACCTTTGAATATAGATCATAACTTTTGATCATTTATCAAGTGGGGCATGGCTCTTTTTTATATAAATTTGACTCAGTTCTCTTTATGTTTGAGAAATAAGGACATATCAGAGAAATTTCTTTCAAAATTCTTTTTACATTTGCTATTGCTAACTGTAATCCCCTCCCCCAATTATTCTATTTTCTCTCTCCTTTTACTTTGTTTTTCCTCAAAAATTTTTTGCTACTGAATAACTCTCTCCCCCCCAACTATGCCCTCTCTTTTATCACCTTCCCTCCTATTTTCCAGCAGGGTAAGAAAGATTTCTATATCTATATTAATTATGTAAATTATTTCCTTTTTGAACCAATTCTGATGAGATTAAGATTCACTCACTTTCCCTTTCCTCATCCTCTTCCTTTCCACTGTAAAAACTTTTTCTTGCTTCTTTTTTTATGGCAGAAAATTTACAGCATTCCACTTCTCTCTTTCCCTTTCTTCCAGTACATTTCTCTCTCATCCCTTAATTTCATCATTTTTTTGGATAATATCCCTACATATTCAACTCACATCCATGCCCTTTTTTAATATATACTCCTTCAAACTGCTGTAATAATGAGAAAGTTCTAATGAGTTACGAGTATTATCCTCCATTGTAGGAATGTAAACAGATAAACCTTATATGATATCACTTTTCTGCTTACGTCCTTATGTTTCTCCAGAGTTCTATATTTGAAAATCAAATTTTCCATTCAGCTCTGGTTTTTTCATTACAAATGCTTAAAAATCCTCTGTTTCCTTGAATGAACATATTTTCCTCTGAAGGATTATATTCAGTTTTTCTGGGTTGGTGATTCTTAGTTGTAATCCTAACTTTTTTGATTTTTGGAACATCATATTTTAAGGTGTCTGATCCTTTAATGTAGAAGTTGCTAAATTGTGTGTTATCCTGATTTTGGATTCACTCTACTTGAGTTTTTTCTTTGTGGATGCTTGCAACAGTTTCACCTAGACTTGGGAGTTCCAGAATTTGGCTGTAATATTACTGAGAGTTTTCATTTGAGAATCTCTTTCAGGATGTTATCGGTACATTATTGGGATTCCTATTTTACCCTCTGGTTCTAGAATATCAGGATAGTTTTCTTTGATAATTTCTTGAAAGATCATGAATAGGCTCTTTTTTTAATCATGACTTTCAGGTAGACCAATAAATTTTAAATTATCTCTCCTGGGAACATTTTTCAAGACATTTTTTTCCTATGAGATATTTCACATTTTTTCTTATTTTTATTTTTTTGGTTTTGCTTTATTGTATCTTAATTTATCATAAAGTCGATGGCTTCTGTTTGCTCAATTCTAATTTTTAAGGAATTTTCCTCAGTACCTCCTTTTCCAATTGGCCAATTTTGTTTTTAAAACATTCTTCTCATTAGCTTTTTGTATTTTCTTTTGCACCATTTTCAATTCTTTTTCCTATTTTTTTCTTTCTGTTATTTTATTTTCAAAATTTCTTTTGAGCTCTTTCATGGGCTGAGACCAATTCTTATTTTTCTTGAAAGCTTTGAATGCTTGGAGGCACTTGGAAGCTTTGACTTTGTAATTTTCTTCTGGATGTGTGTTTTGATTTTCCCTGTCACCATAGTAACTTTCCATGAACAGAAAATTTTTTTTATTGTCTGCTCATTTTCCCAGCTTATTACTTGGCTTTTAACTCTTTGTTAAAATAAGGATCTGTTTCTAGGATGTTGGATGTATTATCCCAAGCTTCAAGTATTTTGTGCATCCGTTTTCAGAGATCTTTCTAGCGACCTGATCATGAGCCCTATTTTCTGTCCTGGAATTATTAGAAGTATTCCTGCTCCACTGTAGCTGTAAGATTTAGTGTGCTAAAGCAACAGAGTCTTGCTTTGCGGATGCTAAGACTAAGACTAGGGCTAGAACTGCACTAGCCTTGCCTACCCCAGGATTGCATGTTGGGTTCTCACCCTTATTCCACAGATTTTTGCTGCTGTTCTTCCAAGTACTCTTGGTGTCTGGACTGAGAAGTCTAGAAACCACCAGTACTGACACTGGTTCAGACAGTTCTTGCTTTACTGGCATGGAGCTGGGACCAGTACAGGGACTGTGCTGGTGCAACTTGCACCAAGACTGCACATTGGATTCCCACCCTAGTCTCCCAGACCTTTTCTGCTGACCTTTTCAGTTGGCTTCAGCTGGAAAATGTTCTACTCAGTCTTTTGGGGTTTTCTGATGCTCTAAATTCATTTAGAGTCATTATTTAAAGGAATTTGGAACAATTCGAGAGAAAGGTTGGGCAAGCTCCTTTCTTTACTCCTCCATCTTGGACCCCATCTGTTTCTTCAGTCCAGCATTGTCTCTCAAAAAAAAAAAAAAAATCACACTCTCAGGAGTGAAGTTGAAAATTGCATTCTCAAACAAAAAATAATTAATTAGTAGTGCTATTCTTGCCTCAAAAAATTTTTTGAACAAAGAACACATTTCCTCATTATCCACAACCTCCACTCCCAATGCATCTTTATGACTCCTTGTACAAGTATAGTTAACAAATTAAAGTTGACAGATGTAACAAATTTTTTGAATAGCTCACCATTTTTCTTTGCATAAAATAAATTTTTACACATCATATCCATTAGTTGGAGGCTATCTATGTAATTATTGAGAATTAACATGAACTGTGAAATTCAGTTAGTCCAAGTTAGTTTGGCTAGGAAATGTAAGCCTTGGTTTCATTGCTTTTACACTAAACAGATTAATGGTCCCTATTTTATTGTCTTGTATCAGACTAATTTGCATTCTATGAATATTGCCTTTGAGTAGCAAGTTTTATGAATTTTATCAGGACATTTCTTACTGTTTTGAGGTCTCAAAGAAGGATTCACATTTGCAGAATGAGTTTGATTCCAGTGCTATACACAATTTTGCCAAATAGAAACAGATGCTGAAAGACTGCACATTGACTTAGGCAGCCACAAATGAACATTATCTGTGTTGTATTGTATTTTTATTTATTTTGTTAAATGTTGACCAATTAAATTTTAAACTTGTTTGGTTACACTTGAGAGTTTTAATGCTGCTTGGGATCTGTGAACTATGAATTTGAAACCTCTCATCTGTAGCTTCAGTTCTTAATTAGCTTAATATGAAAAGATATTCCTTGGATAAACATAGTTCCTTTACATTTGATTGCCGCTATTTACAATACAGTGTATAAAATGTGCAGTGAGGGAAAATGATTGAAAACCAATTATATACATACACATATGTATATTTTTAATTTTCATCATTCGTTTTGCATATATATATATTTCATCAATTACATATATGCACACATGGGTATGCATATCTTTTTCCATAGGTAATATGTGTGTGCATAAATACAAGTAGATTTTTTAGCTGTTTACACAATACTTTAGTTTTCAAATACTTAGGGAGACTGATTCTCCTAAAAAATAAAGATTTAGAAAGTGGTTTCTATGTAATTAACACAGGCTAGAAGATACAAGTGAGGGAATAGGGATGACTCTCAGAAAAACTCATTCATATTTCATCTCACAATGCTCTTCATATACTTATCATATTCTAATTTGCAATTAGATAAATCTGTTTTCTTCAAGGAGACAGAATCATGCAGTAGAAAGAGAACTGAATTTGGAGCTGGAGGACCTTAGTTGCTGTCCCATCTGGGTAACATTGGACAAGTTACTTAAGCTCCCTTATCCCCAGTTCCTCCTCTATAAAAGACTTTCCAGCTTTCAATCTATAATTTTTTATTAGGTGAACCATATATAGAGGATTTATGGGAGGATATGGTTAAAAAAAAAAAGACTCACAGGATGGGTAAAAATAGCTGTGTTGTAATATATACTATAAGAAGATATTGTCACTTCATTCATAGAAGCATCAATTCAGACTAGTTAAGTGATTTGCCTCTGATTACAGAGGATACCAATAGAACTCATGGACTAATCACTGGTTATCTCTTGTCCCTTGTAGTATCACTGGTGGTTTTTGTTTGTTTGTTTGATTTTTGTTTTGCTTTTGCTTTTCTGATATTCGATCTACTTTGTCTGAGTTCTTTTCATTGACTCTCCCACCATGCCTAGAATGTTTTCCCTCCTTATCTCTGTGTCTTGGCTTCCCTGGATGCCTTTAAGTCACAAGACCATAGAATTGCTAAATTTTATGGTAGGAAATTTATCTCTTCTCCAGCCACAACCAGACTTGAAAGGAATTCTCTCTACAATATATACATCATAACCAAGCTTCTGCTTGAAGATCTTCACTGAGAGGGTACCCACAACTTGTTGAGGTAAAACATCTTATTTTTGGACAAATAGTTATCAATAAGTTTTGCTGATATCAATTTTAAATTTTCCTTTTTGCAACTTCCATATATTGGTTTTGTTTTTTATCTCAGGGGACAAGTAAAAGAAGTCTAATCTCTTTTCCACATGACAGTCTTTCAAAGATTTAAATATATATATATATTTAATTTCAACATTTGCTTTTATGATATTTTAAACTCCATTTTTCTCCCTCTCTCTATCCCTTCTCCCTTTCCAAAAATGGCAGTCTGATATAATTATATATGTACAATAATATTCTTCAAAGGCTTGAAGCTTCCCCTTCCATGATTTATTTCAATGTAGTCTTCTCAGTACTAAGCACCCCGATTCCTTCAGATGGTCTTTTTATTGCATGAACTCAAATATCTTCCTCATGCCAATTGCTTTCCTCTGGGTACTCTGAATCTTATCAATATCCTTCCTAGAATGATCTTCCAAATTAAACTCAGCGCTATAGATGTGGTCTGACCAACGTAAGCTAGAAAGACACTATCACCTCCCTATTCCTAGAATTTCTTCTCTTAATGTAACCCAAGATATCATTAACATTTATTTTTTGAGGGATGAGGGTGGATTAACCATTACACTACTAACTCATAATGAATACAAAATCTTCATATCTTTTTTTTTGTCAAACAAAATGTTATCTAACAATGCCTTCTCCCATTGTGTAAAAGTTGAATTTTTTGAACATAGATTTAAGACTTCATATTTGTTCTTCTTGAGTTTCAAAATTTTTGTGGGGTATTATCTTTTAATAGTAATATTAAAACTAATAATAACTGATATTAAGGTAGTATTTTAGGGTTTGCAAAATGTTTTTCTCTTTCCAACTTTAACTCTAGGAGGACACTGCTTAGTCTCCATTTTACAGATAAAGAAACTGAGACAAAAATTAAGTGATTTACCCAGGCTGACACATCTAATAAGTATCTGAGATAGGATTTTAATTTAGGCCATCCTAACTCCAAATCTAGCTAGCCTTCCTCTATTCCACTTAGTGCCTTACACATCCTCCTGCTCAACATTATATAATTTAAAAATGTGATAAATATGCCATACATATGCTTTATCCAAGTCATTGGAAAGTAAAATAAAATAAAATAGGATACAGTAGAGAACAATGAGATATACCAGTGGAGGCTTCTTGGCAATAATGCATTGAAACATTAATGACTACTCTTTCAGACTGGTCATTCAATTAATTCCAAATCCCCATAGATATATTTCCTACTCACAAGAATGATATGAGAATCTTTATCAACTGCTTTGCTAAAATCCAGGTAAACTATATCTATGGAAGATGATGGAAGGTGAAGAGATAATTCAATTGTCTGGGAAATTAAAGTGAGGAGGGTTTAAATTATTCAAACTAGAGAATCCATGGAATTTACCCAATCTGCTTAATACAAAACTCACTAAAAATAAATAATATAAAAGAGCATATTTAAATTTGGCTAATAAATACTTAAACTTTTATTTTTGTTTTGTTCATGTTGATATCTTCATCATATCTATTTAAGAACTAAATAAAGAAAAAGGGAAAGATAACGTTGTTTTATAGTAAAAGAAAGTTTGGGATAATAGTTCAAATTGGATTTGAGGTCAGGAAAGAAAACCTACACTGAAACCCCCTTCTCTCACTTGCTAGCTATTTGATCTCGAGAAAGCCATTTAATTTCTGGGAGCAACTTTTAAAGACTTATATACAAAGTCACAGAGGTATTGCTACTTGGCACTGATAGAGGGAGTTCCTAAAGTCATAGGTCTTTCAGGTATTTGTATTAGCTATGGAACGGACAAATATAACATTTGGAAAACAACCGAAAGAAAAAGAATATTAACAAAAATGTACATGCCAAAGTATAGTGTGTGTGAATTTACATGCAAACTACTAATTTAATGTTCTTTTATAATTAAAATTGCATATATATACACATATGTGTATATATATTATCATAGTGGGTATGTCAGACTTTACTTCAATGTGAACTAATACAGTCATTTCATAACTACTCAAGAGCAGCTGGTTCATTATGGAAATGCTGACATACCCTCAACTGTATTGATGCTGATTAGCTAGTAGAGAGCTTCTTAATGCATAATTTCTGAGCATAAGAAGTTCATAGACCTGAGAATTATTGTTTTTCCAATCCTTAGAAACTCTGTGAATGTTCTTATTTTAAATTGAGGGACTCACTGCTATTACTCTTTTCCCCATCAGATATTTCACCTTTCTTCTTATAAGTCTCATAAGTTAAAGGAATAGACTTTGAATCTATTATCAAGGATGAGTCACTTTAGAAAATTGCTTTCAACCCTGTTTTGAAAATGAATAAATCAGTTGCTCACTGCCATGTACAAACCAGTCATAATGCTAAAGTGTCTGCTCAACTGTTTCATGTCAAAAATTATTCCAGAGTGATATTAGAAAAAGGAAATTTCATTTAAACAAATGTTTTGATACCTTCACTGATTTTTTTCTTTTCCATTTTAATGTAGTATAGTTCAGTGAAGAAATGTTTTCATATGATAGTCCTTTTAAGTACTTATATTTTCCTTGTTTCCTTTCCCTCAAAATACTTCTTTTCTTAAAATGCATTGCTACTATTTCAAAGAGAATAAATTTGTAGGACCTACTTTGACTTATATGGGCTTTCAAATATAAATTATTGTTTACTTAAAATTTCA